>NW_026651622.1:90000-92500 GCF_030265065.1 Corythoichthys intestinalis | reverse complement strand
CCATAAACCTCCACAAACTTGGACAGTGCCGGGAGTTATTCCCCCAGGCAGACCAATTGTTAGTGACTGTAGTTCCGAATCATACAGAATTGCGGAATTCATAGATGCGGCAATAAATCCATTATCTCAAAAACACACTACATATATTAAGGACACTTACGATTTTGTGGAGAAAATTGGAGGCCTTCAGGTACCAGTAGATTCCTTTCTCTTTAGCATTGATATCAATTCTCTCTACACGAATATTGATACTGAATTGGGCTTGGAGGCGGTGGCTGAGGCACTACGGAAATATCCCGACCCACAAAGGCCTGATTGGGCAATTTTGCAGCTTCTCCAAATAAGCCTTACGAAAAATGATTTTGAATTCAATGGCAAACATTATTTACAAATACATGGAACGGCCATGGGGAAAAAATTTGCCCCGGCATATGCCAATTTATATATGAATTCTTGGGAAACATCGGCTTTTCGGAAGTGCGTTACCTTACCGTTAATTTATTTAAGATATTTGGACGACATATTTGGAGTTTGGACGTACTCCAGGGCCGAATTTGACGTTTTTTGCAATATTCTCAACACTCATCATTCTGCCATTACGATTTCTATTAAAACTCATAATGATAATGTTGAATTCTTGGATACCAATGTATATTTCATTCAGGTTAATTCTTTGACAAAAATGCTGGGTACCCGGGTTTTTTTCAAAGAAACGGATAGACACGCACTTTTACATAAAAAAAGTTTTCATCCGCGTCACACATTTAAGGGGATTATTAAATCTCAATTAATTCGTTTTCATAGAATATGCACTCGAGAAGAAGATGTGGAGGCGGCTACTAGAGTCCTGTTCCAGGCGTTGAGACCCAGGGGCTATGCGGCCAGATGGCTTAGAAGGATTAAAAGAGAAGTTAAAGAACAATATAGGTTGACGGGGCTACATAGACAGCCAGCGGAACACACTCACCAACTTCCGTTTGTCGTTAGGTTCTCCCCTCTGGCGACTTCGGCGGCGGGGGGGATTAAAAATAATTTTAGGACTTGGAAGGAGGGCCGAATTGGTTGGAAGGAATGTAGGATGATCACCGCGTATAAACGAAATAAAAATTTACAAGACATTTTGGTACATTCAAAATTGAGGGACATGAGCTCACTTCCGGTGTTAGCGGAGTTTGCGCCAGCCCGTTTTTTTAAATCTATTTCAGTTTTGACAAATTATTTAACAGGTAAAAATAGATTCATCAACCAGGTCGTCACTCTGGGCTCCAAAAATGTAATATATGGGCTCAAGTGTTGCCATTGTGAAAAATTATATATTGGTGAGACGGGCAAAACACTTGAAATCAGAAGTAAACAACACATTCATCAAATGACAGGAGGTAGACGTTCCGAATATGTTTACCAACACTTTAGGACTCATGGTATTCAACACTTACAAATTTTTGGTCTACAATCTAACGTCATGTGGTCAAAAGCCAATAGATTAAGAGCAGAGAGCGAGTGGATTAAAATATTGGACACCATTCGCCCTATGGGGTTCAATGAGAGGTAGGAAATGGGAGTAGCAATACGGTCTCTCCCGCAGAACGAAGCAGTGGGAGCGTGGTCGGGGTTTCTCCTCTGGGCGTTGCTGGGGTTTCTCCTCTGGGTGGGGTTCTCTCCCTGGCGTTTGATAAATTTGTAAATATGGACATTGTATTGGAGACCTGAAAAAATAATGGAGGATTGTAAATAACGTTTGGAGTGTTTATTTATTTATTGATGTTTTTTATTTCTTAAACTTTTTTTACATATATATTTTTCTGAGCACTTGTTATGACAATTGGCGCTGGTGATGGACAGCGCTTATTAGTCTGTAGCACTTACCTCTCTTTCTTTTTTCTTGTCTCCAATTTAGGCTGGGCGGGGATCCCGTTTGTTGGGGGGAGAGCGTCGGCTCCTGGGGGGGAGACAGAACCTGAGGGGAGATGTACATTATCTGGCCCCTCCCCTTTTCCCTTACTAACCCCAAAGTCCACAACCCTGGGCTAGTTTAGCCCTAGGTGGTGAGGTTTGGTGCCCTCCACCCTAAACCCTCGCTCTAATCTTAAAAAAGATTTTCTCTTAAGGGGTTTTTTTTCCCCCTTCCGTAGACTATTAAGCCCCTCCCCTTTTCCCTGACTAACCCTAAGGTTTACAACCCTAGGCTAGTTTAGCCCTAATTGTTGGGGCGCTTAAAAATAAGAAAATTCTTTAACCCCGCCCACATACATTCAAACCCTAACCTTAAAACTCTCCGCCCCTTCCAAGTGGCGTTGCTTTAGGTGTTTTTCAGGGAGGAATAATTATTAATAAAGAAAGGGAAATAAAGAAATAAATAAATTAATTAATATAGATGAGAATTAGTTAATGAATTATTATACCTAAAAATAGAAGAGTTACATACTTACCTAGATAAAGTTGAAAAAAAGAGACAAAAAATTAGTATTGGGAGATTTATCTCAAAAATAAAATATCTAGA
>NW_026651622.1:0-87500 GCF_030265065.1 Corythoichthys intestinalis | reverse complement strand
TACCCCTTCCTTTATAGTGGGGGGGCTTCTACGCCCTAATTTTGGAGTATTGTTGCGGATAGTGGATCTGGTTTCTAAACCTAGGTCTTTGGACCTTGATGCGGATAGTGGACTTAACGTGGATAGTGGACCTCTGACGTCTGGGTTCGGCAGTAATTTTACCGAAACCCTTTCCCTTTCTTTTCTTACCTCAACCCCTAGGGGGCGACGCGGATAGTATAAATGGTCTCTAAGCCCAATATTTGGTAACGGAATGCGGAGGGTGGTGACGAAACCCTCGCATTTGGATTTTGGCAAAACCGAAGTGCATGTGACAGCAAAATTGTAAATTCTGGTTTTCGCTATTTTGGCCTTTGAAGGGGTGCCACATCTTTGTGTAATTGTTTAGAAGGGTTTAGACCCGCTTTCTGCTCGTGCTATTGCATTCATGGATCTCTGTCACGCAACGAAGTTCTCGGAGTGGGACGAGCGACGGTCTGATGCCTTGCCTTTCACGCCTCTTAACCTGTCAGTCGTCGGACGAGCAGGGAGGCCTGATCGAGAGAGATTTACTTCACCTAACCTGGCCCGAACCACCGGACACCGCGCGAGATCAAAGTCACGAGCGTGTCAGGGATCCATGTCTGTGATCGTTCCGTGACGCCCATTGTGGAAATGTATGAACGGTTACTGGTGGATTTGTGACGGGTATACTTTGTTTCCCCCCCTTCTGGTTTGTCCGGAAGGTGGGGCACGGCATGGCTTACGGGCATAAGCACGCTCCTGCTGGGGGGTCGTGTGGGTGTCCACTCACTGACTCTTTTTCTGTTTGCCTTGCTCTGCAAACGGAAAGGAGTCGTCGTCTGCTGGTTGGCCTGTTTTGCATACCCCAAGGGGTTAATATGTGGGCGGGAAATGGTTAATTATGGCTTACTGTATTTGGTGGTATGTGGATTTGGCTGGGTATATTAATAAATTTTTTTTGGAAGAAACAATGGTTAGTTTAATGCTATTTGGCTGGTCTTGAGTGTTGTAATTTTACTCCAACCCACACGGGGGAGTTCCTGTATTGACTACGGTGGTGTTATGGCGCTAGTGGCTAGGCTAGGACTTAGCCCCGCCCTTTAGCATTGGGAAGTGTAGCTGTGGCGCAGCAGTGCGGCGCCATGTTGGTGTGCGGACATTAGAGCTCACATCCGAGTTTCTTCGCCTCAAAACTTGCTTTGTGTAAGTATGGAATGTTCATTTAACTGTCAGAAATGAATATTTGTCAATAACTACCCATATTTCACAGGAATATGGCCAATACACGATGACGACGAGGCCGTGCGGCTTACTGTTATAGTGGGGGGTAAGACCGAAAGTGAAACTTGAATAAAAGTCTAAATGTTTCAATAAAAATGGAAATACTTATTGAGTTTTCATGGTGGAAACACGTTGACTGTGTACTTATGACAAAAATGTGATGCATGCTGGATAAGCTATTTACGGTAAAATACCGCTTTTGCTGTGAACACCGCTCGGGACTTGATCACCCTGGGCTGGGCCAACCTTGCTTACCGTGTCCAGATATAAGTGGCCGAAACACGGGATGACGGCATGGCAGTCTGCTGATGACTAATTGGTGTTCACCTAATACATCGTTTCCGAAAAAATGTTGAATTATGTCAGGGAATGATGAAATAACAATGTTTGGGTATTTTACTATGTTTCAATATTGGTATTTGTGGTGAAATGGTAAGTATAAAACCAGGTAAACCTCTTAATTGAATGTTTGATCATGTAATTTTGAAAGTTGACAGCCAATCATGGGGTTTTTGGCCTTGTAGAATTCAAAAAACCGTTTTCAGGCTCCTAAATGACCTAATTCTGGCTAGAAAAAAGTAGTGGAATTGACTTTTTAGGGGAAATTGTAATTCCCGATTTGTCCACTGGATGGGGGGCTTTGGCCATTTACCAGTGGACGTGTAATGGTATATAAACCAAGATTGAAATTTAGTGATTTTGGATACATTTGTAGCCTGTGAGAACTGTTTTTTGAGATTTTGGGAATGTTATTGGGGTACATATTAGTGGAAATTACGTTTTCGGTCATTTCGACTTTTCAATACCTGGTTTTGATTAAATATTGGGGATGTTGCTATTTGGAGTTTAACGCGGATAGTGGTTTTAACGTGGATAGTGGACCTCTGGCGTCTGGGTTCGGCAGTAATTATACCGAAACCCTTACCCCTTCCTTTATAGGGGGGGCTTCTACGCCCTAATTTTGGAGTATTGTTGCGGATAGTGGGTCTGGCTTCTAATCCCAGGTCTTTGAACTTTGATGCGGATAATGGGCTTAACGTGGATAGTGGACTTCTGACGTCTGGGTTCGGCAGTAATTATACCGAAACCCTTACCCCTTCCTTTTTAGGGGGGGCTTCTACGCCCTAATTTTGGAGTATTGTTGCGGATAGTGGATCTGGTTTCTAAACCCAGGTCTTTGGACCTTGATGCGGATAGTGGGCTTAACGTGGATAGTGGACTTCTGGCGTCTGGGTTCGGCAGCAATTATACCGAAACCCTTACCCCTTCCTTTATAGTGGGGGGGCTTCTACGCCCTAATTTTGGAGTATTGTTGCGGATAGTGGATCTGGTTTCTAAACCTAGGTCTTTGGACCTTGATGCGGATAGTGGACTTAACGTGGATAGTGGACCTCTGACGTCTGGGTTCGGCAGTAATTTTACCGAAACCCTTTCCCTTTCTTTTCTTACCTCAACCCCTAGGGGGCGACGCGGATAGTATAAATGGTCTCTAAGCCCAATATTTGGTAACGGAATGCGGAGGGTGGTGACGAAACCCTCGCATTTGGATTTTGGCAAAACCGAAGTGCATGTGACAGCAAAATTGTAAATTCTGGTTTTCGCTATTTTGGCCTTTGAAGGGGTGCCACATCTTTGTGTAATTGTTTAGAAGGGTTTAGACCCGCTTTCTGCTCGTGCTATTGCATTCATGGATCTCTGTCACGCAACGAAGTTCTCGGAGTGGGACGAGCGACGGTCTGATGCCTTGCCTTTCACGCCTCTTAACCTGTCAGTCGTCGGACGAGCAGGGAGGCCTGATCGAGAGAGATTTACTTCACCTAACCTGGCCCGAACCACCGGACACCGCGCGAGATCAAAGTCACGAGCGTGTCAGGGATCCTTGTCTGTGATCGTTCCGTGACGCCCATTGTGGAAATGTATGAACGGTTACTGGTGGATCTGTGACGGGTATACTTTGTTTCCCCCCCTTCTGGTTTGTCCGGAAGATGGGGCACGGCATGGCTTACGGGCATAAGCACGCTCCTGCTGGGGGGTCGTGTGGGTGTCCACTCACTGACTCTTTTTCTGTTTGCCTTGCTCTGCAAACGGAAAGGAGTCGTCGTCTGCTGGTTGGCCTGTTTTGCATACCCCAAGGGGTTAATATGTGGGCGGGAAATGGTTAATTATGGCTTACTGTATTTGGTGGTATGTGGATTTGGCTGGGTATATTAAAAAATTTTTTTTGGAAGAAACAATGGTTAGTTTAATGCTATTTGGCTGGTCTTGAGTGTTGTAATTTTACTCCAACCCACACGGGGGAGTTCCTGTATTGACTACGGTGGTGTTATGGCGCTAGTGGCTAGGCTAGGACTTAGCCCCGCCCTTTAGCATTGGGAAGTGTAGCTGTGGCGCAGCAGGGCGGCGCCATGTTGGTGTGCGGACATTAGAGCTCACATCCGAGTTTCTTCGCCTCAAAACTCGCTTTGTGTAAGTATGGAATGTTCATTTAACTGTCAGAAATGAATATTTGTCAATAACTACCCATATTTCACAGGAATATGGCCAATACACGATGACGACGAGGCCGTGCGGCTTACTGTTATAGTGGGGGGTAAGACCGAAAGTGAAACTTGAATAAAAGTCTAAATGTTTCAATAAAAATGGAAATACTTATTGAGTTTTCATGGTGGAAACACGTTGACTGTGTACTTATGACAAAAATGTGATGCATGCTGGATAAGCTATTTACGGTAAAATACCGCTTTTGCTGTGAACACCGCTCGGGACTTGATCACCCTGGGCTGGGCCAACCTTGCTTACCGTGTCCAGATATAAGTGGCCGAAACACGGGATGACGGCATGGCAGTCTGCTGATGACTAATTGGTGTTCACCTAATACATCGTTTCCGAAAAAATGTTGAATTATGTCAGAGAATGATGAAATAACAATGTTTGGGTATTTTACTATGTTTCAATATTGGTATTTGTGGTGAAATGGTAAGTATAAAACCAGGTAAACCTCTTAATTGAATGTTTGATCATGTAATTTTGAAAGTTGACAGCCAATCATGGGGTTTTTGGCCTTGTAGAATTCAAAAAACCGTTTTCAGGCTCCTAAATGACCTAATTCTGGCTAGAAAAAAGTAGTGGAATTGACTTTTTAGGGGAAATTGTAATTCCCGATTTGTCCACTGGATGGGGGGCTTTGGCCATTTACCAGTGGACGTGTAATGGTATATAAACCAAGATTGAAATTTAGTGATTTTGGATACATTTGTAGCCTGTGAGAACTTTTTTTTGAGATTTTGGGAATGTTATTGGGGTACATATTAGTGGAAATTACGTTTTCTGTCATTTCGACTTTTCAATACCTGGTTTTGATTAAATATTGGGGATGTTGCTATTTGGAGTTTAACGCGGATAGTGGTTTTAACGTGGATAGTGGACCTCTGGCGTCTGGGTTCGGCAGTAATTATACCGAAACCCTTACCCCTTCCTTTATAGGGGGGGCTTCTACGCCCTAATTTTGGAGTATTGTTGCGGATAGTGGGTCTGGCTTCTAATCCCAGGTCTTTGAACTTTGATGCGGATAGTGGGCTTAACGTGGATAGTGGACTTCTGACGTCTGGGTTCGGCAGTAATTATACCGAAACCCTTACCCCTTCCTTTTTAAGGGGGGCTTCTACGCCCTAATTTTGGAGTATTGTTGCGGATAGTGGATCTGGTTTCTAAACCCAGGTCTTTGGACCTTGATGCGGATAGTGGGCTTAACGTGGATAGTGGACTTCTGGCGTCTGGGTTCGGCAGCAATTATACCGAAACCCTTACCCCTTCCTTTATAGTGGGGGGGCTTCTACGCCCTAATTTTGGAGTATTGTTGCGGATAGTGGATCTGGTTTCTAAACCTAGGTCTTTGGACCTTGATGCGGATAGTGGACTTAACGTGGATAGTGGACCTCTGACGTCTGGGTTCGGCAGTAATTTTACCGAAACCCTTTCCCTTTCTTTTCTTACCTCAACCCCTAGGGGGCGACGCGGATAGTATAAATGGTCTCTAAGCCCAATATTTGGTAACGGAATGCGGAGGGTGGTGACGAAACCCTCGCATTTGGATTTTGGCAAAACCGAAGTGCATGTGACAGCAAAATTGTAAATTCTGGTTTTCGCTATTTTGGCCTTTGAAGGGGTGCCACATCTTTGTGTAATTGTTTAGAAGGGTTTAGACCCGCTTTCTGCTCGTGCTATTGCATTCATGGATCTCTGTCACGCAACGAAGTTCTCGGAGTGGGACGAGCGACGGTCTGATGCCTTGCCTTTCACGCCTCTTAACCTGTCAGTCGTCGGACGAGCAGGGAGGCCTGATCGAGAGAGATTTACTTCACCTAACCTGGCCCGAACCACCGGACACCGCGCGAGATCAAAGTCACGAGCGTGTCAGGGATCCATGTCTGTGATCGTTCCGTGACGCCCATTGTGGAAATGTATGAACGGTTACTGGTGGATCTGTGACGGGTATACTTTGTTTCCCCCCCTTCTGGTTTGTCCGGAAGATGGGGCACGGCATGGCTTACGGGCATAAGCACGCTCCTGCTGGGGGGTCGTGTGGGTGTCCACTCACTGACTCTTTTTCTGTTTGCCTTGCTCTGCAAACGGAAAGGAGTCGTCGTCTGCTGGTTGGCCTGTTTTGCATACCCCAAGGGGTTAATATGTGGGCGGGAAATGGTTAATTATGGCTTACTGTATTTGGTGGTATGTGGATTTGGCTGGGTATATTAAAAAATTTTTTTTGGAAGAAACAATGGTTAGTTTAATGCTATTTGGCTGGTCTTGAGTGTTGTAATTTTACTCCAACCCACACGGGGGAGTTCCTGTATTGACTACGGTGGTGTTATGGCGCTAGTGGCTAGGCTAGGACTTAGCCCCGCCCTTTAGCATTGGGAAGTGTAGCTGTGGCGCAGCAGGGCGGCGCCATGTTGGTGTGCGGACATTAGAGCTCACATCCGAGTTTCTTCGCCTCAAAACTCGCTTTGTGTAAGTATGGAATGTTCATTTAACTGTCAGAAATGAATATTTGTCAATAACTACCCATATTTCACAGGAATATGGCCAATACACGATGACGACGAGGCCGTGCGGCTTACTGTTATAGTGGGGGGTAAGACCGAAAGTGAAACTTGAATAAAAGTCTAAATGTTTCAATAAAAATGGAAATACTTATTGAGTTTTCATGGTGGAAACACGTTGACTGTGTACTTATGACAAAAATGTGATGCATGCTGGATAAGCTATTTACGGTAAAATACCGCTTTTGCTGTGAACACCGCTCGGGACTTGATCACCCTGGGCTGGGCCAACCTTGCTTACCGTGTCCAGATATAAGTGGCCGAAACACGGGATGACGGCATGGCAGTCTGCTGATGACTAATTGGTGTTCACCTAATACATCGTTTCCGAAAAAATGTTGAATTATGTCAGAGAATGATGAAATAACAATGTTTGGGTATTTTACTATGTTTCAATATTGGTATTTGTGGTGAAATGGTAAGTATAAAACCAGGTAAACCTCTTAATTGAATGTTTGATCATGTAATTTTGAAAGTTGACAGCCAATCATGGGGTTTTTGGCCTTGTAGAATTCAAAAAACCGTTTTCAGGCTCCTAAATGACCTAATTCTGGCTAGAAAAAAGTAGTGGAATTGACTTTTTAGGGGAAATTGTAATTCCCGATTTGTCCACTGGATGGGGGGCTTTGGCCATTTACCAGTGGACGTGTAATGGTATATAAACCAAGATTGAAATTTAGTGATTTTGGATACATTTGTAGCCTGTGAGAACTGTTTTTTGAGATTTTGGGAATGTTATTGGGGTACATATTAGTGGAAATTACGTTTTCTGTCATTTCGACTTTTCAATACCTGGTTTTGATTAAATATTGGGGATGTTGCTATTTGGAGTTTAACGCGGATAGTGGTTTTAACGTGGATAGTGGACCTCTGGCGTCTGGGTTCGGCAGTAATTATACCGAAACCCTTACCCCTTCCTTTATAGGGGGGGCTTCTACGCCCTAATTTTGGAGTATTGTTGCGGATAGTGGGTCTGGCTTCTAATCCCAGGTCTTTGAACTTTGATGCGGATAGTGGGCTTAACGTGGATAGTGGACTTCTGACGTCTGGGTTCGGCAGTAATTATACCGAAACCCTTACCCCTTCCTTTTTAAGGGGGGCTTCTACGCCCTAATTTTGGAGTATTGTTGCGGATAGTGGATCTGGTTTCTAAACCCAGGTCTTTGGACCTTGATGCGGATAGTGGGCTTAACGTGGATAGTGGACTTCTGGCGTCTGGGTTCGGCAGCAATTATACCGAAACCCTTACCCCTTCCTTTATAGTGGGGGGGCTTCTACGCCCTAATTTTGGAGTATTGTTGCGGATAGTGGATCTGGTTTCTAAACCTAGGTCTTTGGACCTTGATGCGGATAGTGGACTTAACGTGGATAGTGGACCTCTGACGTCTGGGTTCGGCAGTAATTTTACCGAAACCCTTTCCCTTTCTTTTCTTACCTCAACCCCTAGGGGGCGACGCGGATAGTATAAATGGTCTCTAAGCCCAATATTTGGTAACGGAATGCGGAGGGTGGTGACGAAACCCTCGCATTTGGATTTTGGCAAAACCGAAGTGCATGTGACAGCAAAATTGTAAATTCTGGTTTTCGCTATTTTGGCCTTTGAAGGGGTGCCACATCTTTGTGTAATTGTTTAGAAGGGTTTAGACCCGCTTTCTGCTCGTGCTATTGCATTCATGGATCTCTGTCACGCAACGAAGTTCTCGGAGTGGGACGAGCGACGGTCTGATGCCTTGCCTTTCACGCCTCTTAACCTGTCAGTCGTCGGACGAGCAGGGAGGCCTGATCGAGAGAGATTTACTTCACCTAACCTGGCCCGAACCACCGGACACCGCGCGAGATCAAAGTCACGAGCGTGTCAGGGATCCATGTCTGTGATCGTTCCGTGACGCCCATTGTGGAAATGTATGAACGGTTACTGGTGGATCTGTGACGGGTATACTTTGTTTCCCCCCCTTCTGGTTTGTCCGGAAGATGGGGCACGGCATGGCTTACGGGCATAAGCACGCTCCTGCTGGGGGGTCGTGTGGGTGTCCACTCACTGACTCTTTTTCTGTTTGCCTTGCTCTGCAAACGGAAAGGAGTCGTCGTCTGCTGGTTGGCCTGTTTTGCATACCCCAAGGGGTTAATATGTGGGCGGGAAATGGTTAATTATGGCTTACTGTATTTGGTGGTATGTGGATTTGGCTGGGTATATTAAAAAATTTTTTTTGGAAGAAACAATGGTTAGTTTAATGCTATTTGGCTGGTCTTGAGTGTTGTAATTTTACTCCAACCCACACGGGGGAGTTCCTGTATTGACTACGGTGGTGTTATGGCGCTAGTGGCTAGGCTAGGACTTAGCCCCGCCCTTTAGCATTGGGAAGTGTAGCTGTGGCGCAGCAGGGCGGCGCCATGTTGGTGTGCGGACATTAGAGCTCACATCCGAGTTTCTTCGCCTCAAAACTCGCTTTGTGTAAGTATGGAATGTTCATTTAACTGTCAGAAATGAATATTTGTCAATAACTACCCATATTTCACAGGAATATGGCCAATACACGATGACGACGAGGCCGTGCGGCTTACTGTTATAGTGGGGGGTAAGACCGAAAGTGAAACTTGAATAAAAGTCTAAATGTTTCAATAAAAATGGAAATACTTATTGAGTTTTCATGGTGGAAACACGTTGACTGTGTACTTATGACAAAAATGTGATGCATGCTGGATAAGCTATTTACGGTAAAATACCGCTTTTGCTGTGAACACCGCTCGGGACTTGATCACCCTGGGCTGGGCCAACCTTGCTTACCGTGTCCAGATATAAGTGGCCGAAACACGGGATGACGGCATGGCAGTCTGCTGATGACTAATTGGTGTTCACCTAATACATCGTTTCCGAAAAAATGTTGAATTATGTCAGAGAATGATGAAATAACAATGTTTGGGTATTTTACTATGTTTCAATATTGGTATTTGTGGTGAAATGGTAAGTATAAAACCAGGTAAACCTCTTAATTGAATGTTTGATCATGTAATTTTGAAAGTTGACAGCCAATCATGGGGTTTTTGGCCTTGTAGAATTCAAAAAACCGTTTTCAGGCTCCTAAATGACCTAATTCTGGCTAGAAAAAAGTAGTGGAATTGACTTTTTAGGGGAAATTGTAATTCCCGATTTGTCCACTGGATGGGGGGCTTTGGCCATTTACCAGTGGACGTGTAATGGTATATAAACCAAGATTGAAATTTAGTGATTTTGGATACATTTGTAGCCTGTGAGAACTGTTTTTTGAGATTTTGGGAATGTTATTGGGGTACATATTAGTGGAAATTACGTTTTCTGTCATTTCGACTTTTCAATACCTGGTTTTGATTAAATATTGGGGATGTTGCTATTTGGAGTTTAACGCGGATAGTGGTTTTAACGTGGATAGTGGACCTCTGGCGTCTGGGTTCGGCAGTAATTATACCGAAACCCTTACCCCTTCCTTTATAGGGGGGGCTTCTACGCCCTAATTTTGGAGTATTGTTGCGGATAGTGGGTCTGGCTTCTAATCCCAGGTCTTTGAACTTTGATGCGGATAGTGGGCTTAACGTGGATAGTGGACTTCTGACGTCTGGGTTCGGCAGTAATTATACCGAAACCCTTACCCCTTCCTTTTTAAGGGGGGCTTCTACGCCCTAATTTTGGAGTATTGTTGCGGATAGTGGATCTGGTTTCTAAACCCAGGTCTTTGGACCTTGATGCGGATAGTGGGCTTAACGTGGATAGTGGACTTCTGGCGTCTGGGTTCGGCAGCAATTATACCGAAACCCTTACCCCTTCCTTTATAGTGGGGGGGCTTCTACGCCCTAATTTTGGAGTATTGTTGCGGATAGTGGATCTGGTTTCTAAACCTAGGTCTTTGGACCTTGATGCGGATAGTGGACTTAACGTGGATAGTGGACCTCTGACGTCTGGGTTCGGCAGTAATTTTACCGAAACCCTTTCCCTTTCTTTTCTTACCTCAACCCCTAGGGGGCGACGCGGATAGTATAAATGGTCTCTAAGCCCAATATTTGGTAACGGAATGCGGAGGGTGGTGACGAAACCCTCGCATTTGGATTTTGGCAAAACCGAAGTGCATGTGACAGCAAAATTGTAAATTCTGGTTTTCGCTATTTTGGCCTTTGAAGGGGTGCCACATCTTTGTGTAATTGTTTAGAAGGGTTTAGACCCGCTTTCTGCTCGTGCTATTGCATTCATGGATCTCTGTCACGCAACGAAGTTCTCGGAGTGGGACGAGCGACGGTCTGATGCCTTGCCTTTCACGCCTCTTAACCTGTCAGTCGTCGGACGAGCAGGGAGGCCTGATCGAGAGAGATTTACTTCACCTAACCTGGCCCGAACCACCGGACACCGCGCGAGATCAAAGTCACGAGCGTGTCAGGGATCCATGTCTGTGATCGTTCCGTGACGCCCATTGTGGAAATGTATGAACGGTTACTGGTGGATCTGTGACGGGTATACTTTGTTTCCCCCCCTTCTGGTTTGTCCGGAAGATGGGGCACGGCATGGCTTACGGGCATAAGCACGCTCCTGCTGGGGGGTCGTGTGGGTGTCCACTCACTGACTCTTTTTCTGTTTGCCTTGCTCTGCAAACGGAAAGGAGTCGTCGTCTGCTGGTTGGCCTGTTTTGCATACCCCAAGGGGTTAATATGTGGGCGGGAAATGGTTAATTATGGCTTACTGTATTTGGTGGTATGTGGATTTGGCTGGGTATATTAAAAAATTTTTTTTGGAAGAAACAATGGTTAGTTTAATGCTATTTGGCTGGTCTTGAGTGTTGTAATTTTACTCCAACCCACACGGGGGAGTTCCTGTATTGACTACGGTGGTGTTATGGCGCTAGTGGCTAGGCTAGGACTTAGCCCCGCCCTTTAGCATTGGGAAGTGTAGCTGTGGCGCAGCAGGGCGGCGCCATGTTGGTGTGCGGACATTAGAGCTCACATCCGAGTTTCTTCGCCTCAAAACTCGCTTTGTGTAAGTATGGAATGTTCATTTAACTGTCAGAAATGAATATTTGTCAATAACTACCCATATTTCACAGGAATATGGCCAATACACGATGACGACGAGGCCGTGCGGCTTACTGTTATAGTGGGGGGTAAGACCGAAAGTGAAACTTGAATAAAAGTCTAAATGTTTCAATAAAAATGGAAATACTTATTGAGTTTTCATGGTGGAAACACGTTGACTGTGTACTTATGACAAAAATGTGATGCATGCTGGATAAGCTATTTACGGTAAAATACCGCTTTTGCTGTGAACACCGCTCGGGACTTGATCACCCTGGGCTGGGCCAACCTTGCTTACCGTGTCCAGATATAAGTGGCCGAAACACGGGATGACGGCATGGCAGTCTGCTGATGACTAATTGGTGTTCACCTAATACATCGTTTCCGAAAAAATGTTGAATTATGTCAGAGAATGATGAAATAACAATGTTTGGGTATTTTACTATGTTTCAATATTGGTATTTGTGGTGAAATGGTAAGTATAAAACCAGGTAAACCTCTTAATTGAATGTTTGATCATGTAATTTTGAAAGTTGACAGCCAATCATGGGGTTTTTGGCCTTGTAGAATTCAAAAAACCGTTTTCAGGCTCCTAAATGACCTAATTCTGGCTAGAAAAAAGTAGTGGAATTGACTTTTTAGGGGAAATTGTAATTCCCGATTTGTCCACTGGATGGGGGGCTTTGGCCATTTACCAGTGGACGTGTAATGGTATATAAACCAAGATTGAAATTTAGTGATTTTGGATACATTTGTAGCCTGTGAGAACTGTTTTTTGAGATTTTGGGAATGTTATTGGGGTACATATTAGTGGAAATTACGTTTTCTGTCATTTCGACTTTTCAATACCTGGTTTTGATTAAATATTGGGGATGTTGCTATTTGGAGTTTAACGCGGATAGTGGTTTTAACGTGGATAGTGGACCTCTGGCGTCTGGGTTCGGCAGTAATTATACCGAAACCCTTACCCCTTCCTTTATAGGGGGGGCTTCTACGCCCTAATTTTGGAGTATTGTTGCGGATAGTGGGTCTGGCTTCTAATCCCAGGTCTTTGAACTTTGATGCGGATAGTGGGCTTAACGTGGATAGTGGACTTCTGACGTCTGGGTTCGGCAGTAATTATACCGAAACCCTTACCCCTTCCTTTTTAAGGGGGGCTTCTACGCCCTAATTTTGGAGTATTGTTGCGGATAGTGGATCTGGTTTCTAAACCCAGGTCTTTGGACCTTGATGCGGATAGTGGGCTTAACGTGGATAGTGGACTTCTGGCGTCTGGGTTCGGCAGCAATTATACCGAAACCCTTACCCCTTCCTTTATAGTGGGGGGGCTTCTACGCCCTAATTTTGGAGTATTGTTGCGGATAGTGGATCTGGTTTCTAAACCTAGGTCTTTGGACCTTGATGCGGATAGTGGACTTAACGTGGATAGTGGACCTCTGACGTCTGGGTTCGGCAGTAATTTTACCGAAACCCTTTCCCTTTCTTTTCTTACCTCAACCCCTAGGGGGCGACGCGGATAGTATAAATGGTCTCTAAGCCCAATATTTGGTAACGGAATGCGGAGGGTGGTGACGAAACCCTCGCATTTGGATTTTGGCAAAACCGAAGTGCATGTGACAGCAAAATTGTAAATTCTGGTTTTCGCTATTTTGGCCTTTGAAGGGGTGCCACATCTTTGTGTAATTGTTTAGAAGGGTTTAGACCCGCTTTCTGCTCGTGCTATTGCATTCATGGATCTCTGTCACGCAACGAAGTTCTCGGAGTGGGACGAGCGACGGTCTGATGCCTTGCCTTTCACGCCTCTTAACCTGTCAGTCGTCGGACGAGCAGGGAGGCCTGATCGAGAGAGATTTACTTCACCTAACCTGGCCCGAACCACCGGACACCGCGCGAGATCAAAGTCACGAGCGTGTCAGGGATCCATGTCTGTGATCGTTCCGTGACGCCCATTGTGGAAATGTATGAACGGTTACTGGTGGATCTGTGACGGGTATACTTTGTTTCCCCCCCTTCTGGTTTGTCCGGAAGATGGGGCACGGCATGGCTTACGGGCATAAGCACGCTCCTGCTGGGGGGTCGTGTGGGTGTCCACTCACTGACTCTTTTTCTGTTTGCCTTGCTCTGCAAACGGAAAGGAGTCGTCGTCTGCTGGTTGGCCTGTTTTGCATACCCCAAGGGGTTAATATGTGGGCGGGAAATGGTTAATTATGGCTTACTGTATTTGGTGGTATGTGGATTTGGCTGGGTATATTAAAAAATTTTTTTTGGAAGAAACAATGGTTAGTTTAATGCTATTTGGCTGGTCTTGAGTGTTGTAATTTTACTCCAACCCACACGGGGGAGTTCCTGTATTGACTACGGTGGTGTTATGGCGCTAGTGGCTAGGCTAGGACTTAGCCCCGCCCTTTAGCATTGGGAAGTGTAGCTGTGGCGCAGCAGGGCGGCGCCATGTTGGTGTGCGGACATTAGAGCTCACATCCGAGTTTCTTCGCCTCAAAACTCGCTTTGTGTAAGTATGGAATGTTCATTTAACTGTCAGAAATGAATATTTGTCAATAACTACCCATATTTCACAGGAATATGGCCAATACACGATGACGACGAGGCCGTGCGGCTTACTGTTATAGTGGGGGGTAAGACCGAAAGTGAAACTTGAATAAAAGTCTAAATGTTTCAATAAAAATGGAAATACTTATTGAGTTTTCATGGTGGAAACACGTTGACTGTGTACTTATGACAAAAATGTGATGCATGCTGGATAAGCTATTTACGGTAAAATACCGCTTTTGCTGTGAACACCGCTCGGGACTTGATCACCCTGGGCTGGGCCAACCTTGCTTACCGTGTCCAGATATAAGTGGCCGAAACACGGGATGACGGCATGGCAGTCTGCTGATGACTAATTGGTGTTCACCTAATACATCGTTTCCGAAAAAATGTTGAATTATGTCAGAGAATGATGAAATAACAATGTTTGGGTATTTTACTATGTTTCAATATTGGTATTTGTGGTGAAATGGTAAGTATAAAACCAGGTAAACCTCTTAATTGAATGTTTGATCATGTAATTTTGAAAGTTGACAGCCAATCATGGGGTTTTTGGCCTTGTAGAATTCAAAAAACCGTTTTCAGGCTCCTAAATGACCTAATTCTGGCTAGAAAAAAGTAGTGGAATTGACTTTTTAGGGGAAATTGTAATTCCCGATTTGTCCACTGGATGGGGGGCTTTGGCCATTTACCAGTGGACGTGTAATGGTATATAAACCAAGATTGAAATTTAGTGATTTTGGATACATTTGTAGCCTGTGAGAACTGTTTTTTGAGATTTTGGGAATGTTATTGGGGTACATATTAGTGGAAATTACGTTTTCTGTCATTTCGACTTTTCAATACCTGGTTTTGATTAAATATTGGGGATGTTGCTATTTGGAGTTTAACGCGGATAGTGGTTTTAACGTGGATAGTGGACCTCTGGCGTCTGGGTTCGGCAGTAATTATACCGAAACCCTTACCCCTTCCTTTATAGGGGGGGCTTCTACGCCCTAATTTTGGAGTATTGTTGCGGATAGTGGGTCTGGCTTCTAATCCCAGGTCTTTGAACTTTGATGCGGATAGTGGGCTTAACGTGGATAGTGGACTTCTGACGTCTGGGTTCGGCAGTAATTATACCGAAACCCTTACCCCTTCCTTTTTAAGGGGGGCTTCTACGCCCTAATTTTGGAGTATTGTTGCGGATAGTGGATCTGGTTTCTAAACCCAGGTCTTTGGACCTTGATGCGGATAGTGGGCTTAACGTGGATAGTGGACTTCTGGCGTCTGGGTTCGGCAGCAATTATACCGAAACCCTTACCCCTTCCTTTATAGTGGGGGGGCTTCTACGCCCTAATTTTGGAGTATTGTTGCGGATAGTGGATCTGGTTTCTAAACCTAGGTCTTTGGACCTTGATGCGGATAGTGGACTTAACGTGGATAGTGGACCTCTGACGTCTGGGTTCGGCAGTAATTTTACCGAAACCCTTTCCCTTTCTTTTCTTACCTCAACCCCTAGGGGGCGACGCGGATAGTATAAATGGTCTCTAAGCCCAATATTTGGTAACGGAATGCGGAGGGTGGTGACGAAACCCTCGCATTTGGATTTTGGCAAAACCGAAGTGCATGTGACAGCAAAATTGTAAATTCTGGTTTTCGCTATTTTGGCCTTTGAAGGGGTGCCACATCTTTGTGTAATTGTTTAGAAGGGTTTAGACCCGCTTTCTGCTCGTGCTATTGCATTCATGGATCTCTGTCACGCAACGAAGTTCTCGGAGTGGGACGAGCGACGGTCTGATGCCTTGCCTTTCACGCCTCTTAACCTGTCAGTCGTCGGACGAGCAGGGAGGCCTGATCGAGAGAGATTTACTTCACCTAACCTGGCCCGAACCACCGGACACCGCGCGAGATCAAAGTCACGAGCGTGTCAGGGATCCATGTCTGTGATCGTTCCGTGACGCCCATTGTGGAAATGTATGAACGGTTACTGGTGGATCTGTGACGGGTATACTTTGTTTCCCCCCCTTCTGGTTTGTCCGGAAGATGGGGCACGGCATGGCTTACGGGCATAAGCACGCTCCTGCTGGGGGGTCGTGTGGGTGTCCACTCACTGACTCTTTTTCTGTTTGCCTTGCTCTGCAAACGGAAAGGAGTCGTCGTCTGCTGGTTGGCCTGTTTTGCATACCCCAAGGGGTTAATATGTGGGCGGGAAATGGTTAATTATGGCTTACTGTATTTGGTGGTATGTGGATTTGGCTGGGTATATTAAAAAATTTTTTTTGGAAGAAACAATGGTTAGTTTAATGCTATTTGGCTGGTCTTGAGTGTTGTAATTTTACTCCAACCCACACGGGGGAGTTCCTGTATTGACTACGGTGGTGTTATGGCGCTAGTGGCTAGGCTAGGACTTAGCCCCGCCCTTTAGCATTGGGAAGTGTAGCTGTGGCGCAGCAGGGCGGCGCCATGTTGGTGTGCGGACATTAGAGCTCACATCCGAGTTTCTTCGCCTCAAAACTCGCTTTGTGTAAGTATGGAATGTTCATTTAACTGTCAGAAATGAATATTTGTCAATAACTACCCATATTTCACAGGAATATGGCCAATACACGATGACGACGAGGCCGTGCGGCTTACTGTTATAGTGGGGGGTAAGACCGAAAGTGAAACTTGAATAAAAGTCTAAATGTTTCAATAAAAATGGAAATACTTATTGAGTTTTCATGGTGGAAACACGTTGACTGTGTACTTATGACAAAAATGTGATGCATGCTGGATAAGCTATTTACGGTAAAATACCGCTTTTGCTGTGAACACCGCTCGGGACTTGATCACCCTGGGCTGGGCCAACCTTGCTTACCGTGTCCAGATATAAGTGGCCGAAACACGGGATGACGGCATGGCAGTCTGCTGATGACTAATTGGTGTTCACCTAATACATCGTTTCCGAAAAAATGTTGAATTATGTCAGAGAATGATGAAATAACAATGTTTGGGTATTTTACTATGTTTCAATATTGGTATTTGTGGTGAAATGGTAAGTATAAAACCAGGTAAACCTCTTAATTGAATGTTTGATCATGTAATTTTGAAAGTTGACAGCCAATCATGGGGTTTTTGGCCTTGTAGAATTCAAAAAACCGTTTTCAGGCTCCTAAATGACCTAATTCTGGCTAGAAAAAAGTAGTGGAATTGACTTTTTAGGGGAAATTGTAATTCCCGATTTGTCCACTGGATGGGGGGCTTTGGCCATTTACCAGTGGACGTGTAATGGTATATAAACCAAGATTGAAATTTAGTGATTTTGGATACATTTGTAGCCTGTGAGAACTGTTTTTTGAGATTTTGGGAATGTTATTGGGGTACATATTAGTGGAAATTACGTTTTCTGTCATTTCGACTTTTCAATACCTGGTTTTGATTAAATATTGGGGATGTTGCTATTTGGAGTTTAACGCGGATAGTGGTTTTAACGTGGATAGTGGACCTCTGGCGTCTGGGTTCGGCAGTAATTATACCGAAACCCTTACCCCTTCCTTTATAGGGGGGGCTTCTACGCCCTAATTTTGGAGTATTGTTGCGGATAGTGGGTCTGGCTTCTAATCCCAGGTCTTTGAACTTTGATGCGGATAGTGGGCTTAACGTGGATAGTGGACTTCTGACGTCTGGGTTCGGCAGTAATTATACCGAAACCCTTACCCCTTCCTTTTTAAGGGGGGCTTCTACGCCCTAATTTTGGAGTATTGTTGCGGATAGTGGATCTGGTTTCTAAACCCAGGTCTTTGGACCTTGATGCGGATAGTGGGCTTAACGTGGATAGTGGACTTCTGGCGTCTGGGTTCGGCAGCAATTATACCGAAACCCTTACCCCTTCCTTTATAGTGGGGGGGCTTCTACGCCCTAATTTTGGAGTATTGTTGCGGATAGTGGATCTGGTTTCTAAACCTAGGTCTTTGGACCTTGATGCGGATAGTGGACTTAACGTGGATAGTGGACCTCTGACGTCTGGGTTCGGCAGTAATTTTACCGAAACCCTTTCCCTTTCTTTTCTTACCTCAACCCCTAGGGGGCGACGCGGATAGTATAAATGGTCTCTAAGCCCAATATTTGGTAACGGAATGCGGAGGGTGGTGACGAAACCCTCGCATTTGGATTTTGGCAAAACCGAAGTGCATGTGACAGCAAAATTGTAAATTCTGGTTTTCGCTATTTTGGCCTTTGAAGGGGTGCCACATCTTTGTGTAATTGTTTAGAAGGGTTTAGACCCGCTTTCTGCTCGTGCTATTGCATTCATGGATCTCTGTCACGCAACGAAGTTCTCGGAGTGGGACGAGCGACGGTCTGATGCCTTGCCTTTCACGCCTCTTAACCTGTCAGTCGTCGGACGAGCAGGGAGGCCTGATCGAGAGAGATTTACTTCACCTAACCTGGCCCGAACCACCGGACACCGCGCGAGATCAAAGTCACGAGCGTGTCAGGGATCCATGTCTGTGATCGTTCCGTGACGCCCATTGTGGAAATGTATGAACGGTTACTGGTGGATCTGTGACGGGTATACTTTGTTTCCCCCCCTTCTGGTTTGTCCGGAAGATGGGGCACGGCATGGCTTACGGGCATAAGCACGCTCCTGCTGGGGGGTCGTGTGGGTGTCCACTCACTGACTCTTTTTCTGTTTGCCTTGCTCTGCAAACGGAAAGGAGTCGTCGTCTGCTGGTTGGCCTGTTTTGCATACCCCAAGGGGTTAATATGTGGGCGGGAAATGGTTAATTATGGCTTACTGTATTTGGTGGTATGTGGATTTGGCTGGGTATATTAAAAAATTTTTTTTGGAAGAAACAATGGTTAGTTTAATGCTATTTGGCTGGTCTTGAGTGTTGTAATTTTACTCCAACCCACACGGGGGAGTTCCTGTATTGACTACGGTGGTGTTATGGCGCTAGTGGCTAGGCTAGGACTTAGCCCCGCCCTTTAGCATTGGGAAGTGTAGCTGTGGCGCAGCAGGGCGGCGCCATGTTGGTGTGCGGACATTAGAGCTCACATCCGAGTTTCTTCGCCTCAAAACTCGCTTTGTGTAAGTATGGAATGTTCATTTAACTGTCAGAAATGAATATTTGTCAATAACTACCCATATTTCACAGGAATATGGCCAATACACGATGACGACGAGGCCGTGCGGCTTACTGTTATAGTGGGGGGTAAGACCGAAAGTGAAACTTGAATAAAAGTCTAAATGTTTCAATAAAAATGGAAATACTTATTGAGTTTTCATGGTGGAAACACGTTGACTGTGTACTTATGACAAAAATGTGATGCATGCTGGATAAGCTATTTACGGTAAAATACCGCTTTTGCTGTGAACACCGCTCGGGACTTGATCACCCTGGGCTGGGCCAACCTTGCTTACCGTGTCCAGATATAAGTGGCCGAAACACGGGATGACGGCATGGCAGTCTGCTGATGACTAATTGGTGTTCACCTAATACATCGTTTCCGAAAAAATGTTGAATTATGTCAGAGAATGATGAAATAACAATGTTTGGGTATTTTACTATGTTTCAATATTGGTATTTGTGGTGAAATGGTAAGTATAAAACCAGGTAAACCTCTTAATTGAATGTTTGATCATGTAATTTTGAAAGTTGACAGCCAATCATGGGGTTTTTGGCCTTGTAGAATTCAAAAAACCGTTTTCAGGCTCCTAAATGACCTAATTCTGGCTAGAAAAAAGTAGTGGAATTGACTTTTTAGGGGAAATTGTAATTCCCGATTTGTCCACTGGATGGGGGGCTTTGGCCATTTACCAGTGGACGTGTAATGGTATATAAACCAAGATTGAAATTTAGTGATTTTGGATACATTTGTAGCCTGTGAGAACTGTTTTTTGAGATTTTGGGAATGTTATTGGGGTACATATTAGTGGAAATTACGTTTTCTGTCATTTCGACTTTTCAATACCTGGTTTTGATTAAATATTGGGGATGTTGCTATTTGGAGTTTAACGCGGATAGTGGTTTTAACGTGGATAGTGGACCTCTGGCGTCTGGGTTCGGCAGTAATTATACCGAAACCCTTACCCCTTCCTTTATAGGGGGGGCTTCTACGCCCTAATTTTGGAGTATTGTTGCGGATAGTGGGTCTGGCTTCTAATCCCAGGTCTTTGAACTTTGATGCGGATAGTGGGCTTAACGTGGATAGTGGACTTCTGACGTCTGGGTTCGGCAGTAATTATACCGAAACCCTTACCCCTTCCTTTTTAAGGGGGGCTTCTACGCCCTAATTTTGGAGTATTGTTGCGGATAGTGGATCTGGTTTCTAAACCCAGGTCTTTGGACCTTGATGCGGATAGTGGGCTTAACGTGGATAGTGGACTTCTGGCGTCTGGGTTCGGCAGCAATTATACCGAAACCCTTACCCCTTCCTTTATAGTGGGGGGGCTTCTACGCCCTAATTTTGGAGTATTGTTGCGGATAGTGGATCTGGTTTCTAAACCTAGGTCTTTGGACCTTGATGCGGATAGTGGACTTAACGTGGATAGTGGACCTCTGACGTCTGGGTTCGGCAGTAATTTTACCGAAACCCTTTCCCTTTCTTTTCTTACCTCAACCCCTAGGGGGCGACGCGGATAGTATAAATGGTCTCTAAGCCCAATATTTGGTAACGGAATGCGGAGGGTGGTGACGAAACCCTCGCATTTGGATTTTGGCAAAACCGAAGTGCATGTGACAGCAAAATTGTAAATTCTGGTTTTCGCTATTTTGGCCTTTGAAGGGGTGCCACATCTTTGTGTAATTGTTTAGAAGGGTTTAGACCCGCTTTCTGCTCGTGCTATTGCATTCATGGATCTCTGTCACGCAACGAAGTTCTCGGAGTGGGACGAGCGACGGTCTGATGCCTTGCCTTTCACGCCTCTTAACCTGTCAGTCGTCGGACGAGCAGGGAGGCCTGATCGAGAGAGATTTACTTCACCTAACCTGGCCCGAACCACCGGACACCGCGCGAGATCAAAGTCACGAGCGTGTCAGGGATCCATGTCTGTGATCGTTCCGTGACGCCCATTGTGGAAATGTATGAACGGTTACTGGTGGATCTGTGACGGGTATACTTTGTTTCCCCCCCTTCTGGTTTGTCCGGAAGATGGGGCACGGCATGGCTTACGGGCATAAGCACGCTCCTGCTGGGGGGTCGTGTGGGTGTCCACTCACTGACTCTTTTTCTGTTTGCCTTGCTCTGCAAACGGAAAGGAGTCGTCGTCTGCTGGTTGGCCTGTTTTGCATACCCCAAGGGGTTAATATGTGGGCGGGAAATGGTTAATTATGGCTTACTGTATTTGGTGGTATGTGGATTTGGCTGGGTATATTAAAAAATTTTTTTTGGAAGAAACAATGGTTAGTTTAATGCTATTTGGCTGGTCTTGAGTGTTGTAATTTTACTCCAACCCACACGGGGGAGTTCCTGTATTGACTACGGTGGTGTTATGGCGCTAGTGGCTAGGCTAGGACTTAGCCCCGCCCTTTAGCATTGGGAAGTGTAGCTGTGGCGCAGCAGGGCGACGCCATGTTGGTGTGCGGACATTAGAGCTCACATCCGAGTTTCTTCGCCTCAAAACTCGCTTTGTGTAAGTATGGAATGTTCATTTAACTGTCAGAAATGAATATTTGTCAATAACTACCCATATTTCACAGGAATATGGCCAATACACGATGACGACGAGGCCGTGCGGCTTACTGTTATAGTGGGGGGTAAGACCGAAAGTGAAACTTGAATAAAAGTCTAAATGTTTCAATAAAAATGGAAATACTTATTGAGTTTTCATGGTGGAAACACGTTGACTGTGTACTTATGACAAAAATGTGATGCATGCTGGATAAGCTATTTACGGTAAAATACCGCTTTTGCTGTGAACACCGCTCGGGACTTGATCACCCTGGGCTGGGCCAACCTTGCTTACCGTGTCCAGATATAAGTGGCCGAAACACGGGATGACGGCATGGCAGTCTGCTGATGACTAATTGGTGTTCACCTAATACATCGTTTCCGAAAAAATGTTGAATTATGTCAGAGAATGATGAAATAACAATGTTTGGGTATTTTACTATGTTTCAATATTGGTATTTGTGGTGAAATGGTAAGTATAAAACCAGGTAAACCTCTTAATTGAATGTTTGATCATGTAATTTTGAAAGTTGACAGCCAATCATGGGGTTTTTGGCCTTGTAGAATTCAAAAAACCGTTTTCAGGCTCCTAAATGACCTAATTCTGGCTAGAAAAAAGTAGTGGAATTGACTTTTTAGGGGAAATTGTAATTCCCGATTTGTCCACTGGATGGGGGGCTTTGGCCATTTACCAGTGGACGTGTAATGGTATATAAACCAAGATTGAAATTTAGTGATTTTGGATACATTTGTAGCCTGTGAGAACTGTTTTTTGAGATTTTGGGAATGTTATTGGGGTACATATTAGTGGAAATTACGTTTTCTGTCATTTCGACTTTTCAATACCTGGTTTTGATTAAATATTGGGGATGTTGCTATTTGGAGTTTAACGCGGATAGTGGTTTTAACGTGGATAGTGGACCTCTGGCGTCTGGGTTCGGCAGTAATTATACCGAAACCCTTACCCCTTCCTTTATAGGGGGGGCTTCTACGCCCTAATTTTGGAGTATTGTTGCGGATAGTGGGTCTGGCTTCTAATCCCAGGTCTTTGAACTTTGATGCGGATAGTGGGCTTAACGTGGATAGTGGACTTCTGACGTCTGGGTTCGGCAGTAATTATACCGAAACCCTTACCCCTTCCTTTTTAAGGGGGGCTTCTACGCCCTAATTTTGGAGTATTGTTGCGGATAGTGGATCTGGTTTCTAAACCCAGGTCTTTGGACCTTGATGCGGATAGTGGGCTTAACGTGGATAGTGGACTTCTGGCGTCTGGGTTCGGCAGCAATTATACCGAAACCCTTACCCCTTCCTTTATAGTGGGGGGGCTTCTACGCCCTAATTTTGGAGTATTGTTGCGGATAGTGGATCTGGTTTCTAAACCTAGGTCTTTGGACCTTGATGCGGATAGTGGACTTAACGTGGATAGTGGACCTCTGACGTCTGGGTTCGGCAGTAATTTTACCGAAACCCTTTCCCTTTCTTTTCTTACCTCAACCCCTAGGGGGCGACGCGGATAGTATAAATGGTCTCTAAGCCCAATATTTGGTAACGGAATGCGGAGGGTGGTGACGAAACCCTCGCATTTGGATTTTGGCAAAACCGAAGTGCATGTGACAGCAAAATTGTAAATTCTGGTTTTCGCTATTTTGGCCTTTGAAGGGGTGCCACATCTTTGTGTAATTGTTTAGAAGGGTTTAGACCCGCTTTCTGCTCGTGCTATTGCATTCATGGATCTCTGTCACGCAACGAAGTTCTCGGAGTGGGACGAGCGACGGTCTGATGCCTTGCCTTTCACGCCTCTTAACCTGTCAGTCGTCGGACGAGCAGGGAGGCCTGATCGAGAGAGATTTACTTCACCTAACCTGGCCCGAACCACCGGACACCGCGCGAGATCAAAGTCACGAGCGTGTCAGGGATCCATGTCTGTGATCGTTCCGTGACGCCCATTGTGGAAATGTATGAACGGTTACTGGTGGATCTGTGACGGGTATACTTTGTTTCCCCCCCTTCTGGTTTGTCCGGAAGATGGGGCACGGCATGGCTTACGGGCATAAGCACGCTCCTGCTGGGGGGTCGTGTGGGTGTCCACTCACTGACTCTTTTTCTGTTTGCCTTGCTCTGCAAACGGAAAGGAGTCGTCGTCTGCTGGTTGGCCTGTTTTGCATACCCCAAGGGGTTAATATGTGGGCGGGAAATGGTTAATTATGGCTTACTGTATTTGGTGGTATGTGGATTTGGCTGGGTATATTAAAAAATTTTTTTTGGAAGAAACAATGGTTAGTTTAATGCTATTTGGCTGGTCTTGAGTGTTGTAATTTTACTCCAACCCACACGGGGGAGTTCCTGTATTGACTACGGTGGTGTTATGGCGCTAGTGGCTAGGCTAGGACTTAGCCCCGCCCTTTAGCATTGGGAAGTGTAGCTGTGGCGCAGCAGGGCGACGCCATGTTGGTGTGCGGACATTAGAGCTCACATCCGAGTTTCTTCGCCTCAAAACTCGCTTTGTGTAAGTATGGAATGTTCATTTAACTGTCAGAAATGAATATTTGTCAATAACTACCCATATTTCACAGGAATATGGCCAATACACGATGACGACGAGGCCGTGCGGCTTACTGTTATAGTGGGGGGTAAGACCGAAAGTGAAACTTGAATAAAAGTCTAAATGTTTCAATAAAAATGGAAATACTTATTGAGTTTTCATGGTGGAAACACGTTGACTGTGTACTTATGACAAAAATGTGATGCATGCTGGATAAGCTATTTACGGTAAAATACCGCTTTTGCTGTGAACACCGCTCGGGACTTGATCACCCTGGGCTGGGCCAACCTTGCTTACCGTGTCCAGATATAAGTGGCCGAAACACGGGATGACGGCATGGCAGTCTGCTGATGACTAATTGGTGTTCACCTAATACATCGTTTCCGAAAAAATGTTGAATTATGTCAGAGAATGATGAAATAACAATGTTTGGGTATTTTACTATGTTTCAATATTGGTATTTGTGGTGAAATGGTAAGTATAAAACCAGGTAAACCTCTTAATTGAATGTTTGATCATGTAATTTTGAAAGTTGACAGCCAATCATGGGGTTTTTGGCCTTGTAGAATTCAAAAAACCGTTTTCAGGCTCCTAAATGACCTAATTCTGGCTAGAAAAAAGTAGTGGAATTGACTTTTTAGGGGAAATTGTAATTCCCGATTTGTCCACTGGATGGGGGGCTTTGGCCATTTACCAGTGGACGTGTAATGGTATATAAACCAAGATTGAAATTTAGTGATTTTGGATACATTTGTAGCCTGTGAGAACTGTTTTTTGAGATTTTGGGAATGTTATTGGGGTACATATTAGTGGAAATTACGTTTTCTGTCATTTCGACTTTTCAATACCTGGTTTTGATTAAATATTGGGGATGTTGCTATTTGGAGTTTAACGCGGATAGTGGTTTTAACGTGGATAGTGGACCTCTGGCGTCTGGGTTCGGCAGTAATTATACCGAAACCCTTACCCCTTCCTTTATAGGGGGGGCTTCTACGCCCTAATTTTGGAGTATTGTTGCGGATAGTGGGTCTGGCTTCTAATCCCAGGTCTTTGAACTTTGATGCGGATAGTGGGCTTAACGTGGATAGTGGACTTCTGACGTCTGGGTTCGGCAGTAATTATACCGAAACCCTTACCCCTTCCTTTTTAAGGGGGGCTTCTACGCCCTAATTTTGGAGTATTGTTGCGGATAGTGGATCTGGTTTCTAAACCCAGGTCTTTGGACCTTGATGCGGATAGTGGGCTTAACGTGGATAGTGGACTTCTGGCGTCTGGGTTCGGCAGCAATTATACCGAAACCCTTACCCCTTCCTTTATAGTGGGGGGGCTTCTACGCCCTAATTTTGGAGTATTGTTGCGGATAGTGGATCTGGTTTCTAAACCTAGGTCTTTGGACCTTGATGCGGATAGTGGACTTAACGTGGATAGTGGACCTCTGACGTCTGGGTTCGGCAGTAATTTTACCGAAACCCTTTCCCTTTCTTTTCTTACCTCAACCCCTAGGGGGCGACGCGGATAGTATAAATGGTCTCTAAGCCCAATATTTGGTAACGGAATGCGGAGGGTGGTGACGAAACCCTCGCATTTGGATTTTGGCAAAACCGAAGTGCATGTGACAGCAAAATTGTAAATTCTGGTTTTCGCTATTTTGGCCTTTGAAGGGGTGCCACATCTTTGTGTAATTGTTTAGAAGGGTTTAGACCCGCTTTCTGCTCGTGCTATTGCATTCATGGATCTCTGTCACGCAACGAAGTTCTCGGAGTGGGACGAGCGACGGTCTGATGCCTTGCCTTTCACGCCTCTTAACCTGTCAGTCGTCGGACGAGCAGGGAGGCCTGATCGAGAGAGATTTACTTCACCTAACCTGGCCCGAACCACCGGACACCGCGCGAGATCAAAGTCACGAGCGTGTCAGGGATCCATGTCTGTGATCGTTCCGTGACGCCCATTGTGGAAATGTATGAACGGTTACTGGTGGATCTGTGACGGGTATACTTTGTTTCCCCCCCTTCTGGTTTGTCCGGAAGATGGGGCACGGCATGGCTTACGGGCATAAGCACGCTCCTGCTGGGGGGTCGTGTGGGTGTCCACTCACTGACTCTTTTTCTGTTTGCCTTGCTCTGCAAACGGAAAGGAGTCGTCGTCTGCTGGTTGGCCTGTTTTGCATACCCCAAGGGGTTAATATGTGGGCGGGAAATGGTTAATTATGGCTTACTGTATTTGGTGGTATGTGGATTTGGCTGGGTATATTAAAAAATTTTTTTTGGAAGAAACAATGGTTAGTTTAATGCTATTTGGCTGGTCTTGAGTGTTGTAATTTTACTCCAACCCACACGGGGGAGTTCCTGTATTGACTACGGTGGTGTTATGGCGCTAGTGGCTAGGCTAGGACTTAGCCCCGCCCTTTAGCATTGGGAAGTGTAGCTGTGGCGCAGCAGGGCGACGCCATGTTGGTGTGCGGACATTAGAGCTCACATCCGAGTTTCTTCGCCTCAAAACTCGCTTTGTGTAAGTATGGAATGTTCATTTAACTGTCAGAAATGAATATTTGTCAATAACTACCCATATTTCACAGGAATATGGCCAATACACGATGACGACGAGGCCGTGCGGCTTACTGTTATAGTGGGGGGTAAGACCGAAAGTGAAACTTGAATAAAAGTCTAAATGTTTCAATAAAAATGGAAATACTTATTGAGTTTTCATGGTGGAAACACGTTGACTGTGTACTTATGACAAAAATGTGATGCATGCTGGATAAGCTATTTACGGTAAAATACCGCTTTTGCTGTGAACACCGCTCGGGACTTGATCACCCTGGGCTGGGCCAACCTTGCTTACCGTGTCCAGATATAAGTGGCCGAAACACGGGATGACGGCATGGCAGTCTGCTGATGACTAATTGGTGTTCACCTAATACATCGTTTCCGAAAAAATGTTGAATTATGTCAGAGAATGATGAAATAACAATGTTTGGGTATTTTACTATGTTTCAATATTGGTATTTGTGGTGAAATGGTAAGTATAAAACCAGGTAAACCTCTTAATTGAATGTTTGATCATGTAATTTTGAAAGTTGACAGCCAATCATGGGGTTTTTGGCCTTGTAGAATTCAAAAAACCGTTTTCAGGCTCCTAAATGACCTAATTCTGGCTAGAAAAAAGTAGTGGAATTGACTTTTTAGGGGAAATTGTAATTCCCGATTTGTCCACTGGATGGGGGGCTTTGGCCATTTACCAGTGGACGTGTAATGGTATATAAACCAAGATTGAAATTTAGTGATTTTGGATACATTTGTAGCCTGTGAGAACTGTTTTTTGAGATTTTGGGAATGTTATTGGGGTACATATTAGTGGAAATTACGTTTTCTGTCATTTCGACTTTTCAATACCTGGTTTTGATTAAATATTGGGGATGTTGCTATTTGGAGTTTAACGCGGATAGTGGTTTTAACGTGGATAGTGGACCTCTGGCGTCTGGGTTCGGCAGTAATTATACCGAAACCCTTACCCCTTCCTTTATAGGGGGGGCTTCTACGCCCTAATTTTGGAGTATTGTTGCGGATAGTGGGTCTGGCTTCTAATCCCAGGTCTTTGAACTTTGATGCGGATAGTGGGCTTAACGTGGATAGTGGACTTCTGACGTCTGGGTTCGGCAGTAATTATACCGAAACCCTTACCCCTTCCTTTTTAAGGGGGGCTTCTACGCCCTAATTTTGGAGTATTGTTGCGGATAGTGGATCTGGTTTCTAAACCCAGGTCTTTGGACCTTGATGCGGATAGTGGGCTTAACGTGGATAGTGGACTTCTGGCGTCTGGGTTCGGCAGCAATTATACCGAAACCCTTACCCCTTCCTTTATAGTGGGGGGGCTTCTACGCCCTAATTTTGGAGTATTGTTGCGGATAGTGGATCTGGTTTCTAAACCTAGGTCTTTGGACCTTGATGCGGATAGTGGACTTAACGTGGATAGTGGACCTCTGACGTCTGGGTTCGGCAGTAATTTTACCGAAACCCTTTCCCTTTCTTTTCTTACCTCAACCCCTAGGGGGCGACGCGGATAGTATAAATGGTCTCTAAGCCCAATATTTGGTAACGGAATGCGGAGGGTGGTGACGAAACCCTCGCATTTGGATTTTGGCAAAACCGAAGTGCATGTGACAGCAAAATTGTAAATTCTGGTTTTCGCTATTTTGGCCTTTGAAGGGGTGCCACATCTTTGTGTAATTGTTTAGAAGGGTTTAGACCCGCTTTCTGCTCGTGCTATTGCATTCATGGATCTCTGTCACGCAACGAAGTTCTCGGAGTGGGACGAGCGACGGTCTGATGCCTTGCCTTTCACGCCTCTTAACCTGTCAGTCGTCGGACGAGTAGGGAGGCCTGATCGAGAGAGATTTACTTCACCTAACCTGGCCCGAACCACCGGACACCGCGCGAGATCAAAGTCACGAGCGTGTCAGGGATCCATGTCTGTGATCGTTCCGTGACGCCCATTGTGGAAATGTATGAACGGTTACTGGTGGATCTGTGACGGGTATACTTTGTTTCCCCCCCTTCTGGTTTGTCCGGAAGATGGGGCACGGCATGGCTTACGGGCATAAGCACGCTCCTGCTGGGGGGTCGTGTGGGTGTCCACTCACTGACTCTTTTTCTGTTTGCCTTGCTCTGCAAACGGAAAGGAGTCGTCGTCTGCTGGTTGGCCTGTTTTGCATACCCCAAGGGGTTAATATGTGGGCGGGAAATGGTTAATTATGGCTTACTGTATTTGGTGGTATGTGGATTTGGCTGGGTATATTAAAAAATTTTTTTTGGAAGAAACAATGGTTAGTTTAATGCTATTTGGCTGGTCTTGAGTGTTGTAATTTTACTCCAACCCACACGGGGGAGTTCCTGTATTGACTACGGTGGTGTTATGGCGCTAGTGGCTAGGCTAGGACTTAGCCCCGCCCTTTAGCATTGGGAAGTGTAGCTGTGGCGCAGCAGGGCGACGCCATGTTGGTGTGCGGACATTAGAGCTCACATCCGAGTTTCTTCGCCTCAAAACTCGCTTTGTGTAAGTATGGAATGTTCATTTAACTGTCAGAAATGAATATTTGTCAATAACTACCCATATTTCACAGGAATATGGCCAATACACGATGACGACGAGGCCGTGCGGCTTACTGTTATAGTGGGGGGTAAGACCGAAAGTGAAACTTGAATAAAAGTCTAAATGTTTCAATAAAAATGGAAATACTTATTGAGTTTTCATGGTGGAAACACGTTGACTGTGTACTTATGACAAAAATGTGATGCATGCTGGATAAGCTATTTACGGTAAAATACCGCTTTTGCTGTGAACACCGCTCGGGACTTGATCACCCTGGGCTGGGCCAACCTTGCTTACCGTGTCCAGATATAAGTGGCCGAAACACGGGATGACGGCATGGCAGTCTGCTGATGACTAATTGGTGTTCACCTAATACATCGTTTCCGAAAAAATGTTGAATTATGTCAGAGAATGATGAAATAACAATGTTTGGGTATTTTACTATGTTTCAATATTGGTATTTGTGGTGAAATGGTAAGTATAAAACCAGGTAAACCTCTTAATTGAATGTTTGATCATGTAATTTTGAAAGTTGACAGCCAATCATGGGGTTTTTGGCCTTGTAGAATTCAAAAAACCGTTTTCAGGCTCCTAAATGACCTAATTCTGGCTAGAAAAAAGTAGTGGAATTGACTTTTTAGGGGAAATTGTAATTCCCGATTTGTCCACTGGATGGGGGGCTTTGGCCATTTACCAGTGGACGTGTAATGGTATATAAACCAAGATTGAAATTTAGTGATTTTGGATACATTTGTAGCCTGTGAGAACTGTTTTTTGAGATTTTGGGAATGTTATTGGGGTACATATTAGTGGAAATTACGTTTTCTGTCATTTCGACTTTTCAATACCTGGTTTTGATTAAATATTGGGGATGTTGCTATTTGGAGTTTAACGCGGATAGTGGTTTTAACGTGGATAGTGGACCTCTGGCGTCTGGGTTCGGCAGTAATTATACCGAAACCCTTACCCCTTCCTTTATAGGGGGGGCTTCTACGCCCTAATTTTGGAGTATTGTTGCGGATAGTGGGTCTGGCTTCTAATCCCAGGTCTTTGAACTTTGATGCGGATAGTGGGCTTAACGTGGATAGTGGACTTCTGACGTCTGGGTTCGGCAGTAATTATACCGAAACCCTTACCCCTTCCTTTTTAAGGGGGGCTTCTACGCCCTAATTTTGGAGTATTGTTGCGGATAGTGGATCTGGTTTCTAAACCCAGGTCTTTGGACCTTGATGCGGATAGTGGGCTTAACGTGGATAGTGGACTTCTGGCGTCTGGGTTCGGCAGCAATTATACCGAAACCCTTACCCCTTCCTTTATAGTGGGGGGGCTTCTACGCCCTAATTTTGGAGTATTGTTGCGGATAGTGGATCTGGTTTCTAAACCTAGGTCTTTGGACCTTGATGCGGATAGTGGACTTAACGTGGATAGTGGACCTCTGACGTCTGGGTTCGGCAGTAATTTTACCGAAACCCTTTCCCTTTCTTTTCTTACCTCAACCCCTAGGGGGCGACGCGGATAGTATAAATGGTCTCTAAGCCCAATATTTGGTAACGGAATGCGGAGGGTGGTGACGAAACCCTCGCATTTGGATTTTGGCAAAACCGAAGTGCATGTGACAGCAAAATTGTAAATTCTGGTTTTCGCTATTTTGGCCTTTGAAGGGGTGCCACATCTTTGTGTAATTGTTTAGAAGGGTTTAGACCCGCTTTCTGCTCGTGCTATTGCATTCATGGATCTCTGTCACGCAACGAAGTTCTCGGAGTGGGACGAGCGACGGTCTGATGCCTTGCCTTTCACGCCTCTTAACCTGTCAGTCGTCGGACGAGCAGGGAGGCCTGATCGAGAGAGATTTACTTCACCTAACCTGGCCCGAACCACCGGACACCGCGCGAGATCAAAGTCACGAGCGTGTCAGGGATCCATGTCTGTGATCGTTCCGTGACGCCCATTGTGGAAATGTATGAACGGTTACTGGTGGATCTGTGACGGGTATACTTTGTTTCCCCCCCTTCTGGTTTGTCCGGAAGATGGGGCACGGCATGGCTTACGGGCATAAGCACGCTCCTGCTGGGGGGTCGTGTGGGTGTCCACTCACTGACTCTTTTTCTGTTTGCCTTGCTCTGCAAACGGAAAGGAGTCGTCGTCTGCTGGTTGGCCTGTTTTGCATACCCCAAGGGGTTAATATGTGGGCGGGAAATGGTTAATTATGGCTTACTGTATTTGGTGGTATGTGGATTTGGCTGGGTATATTAAAAAATTTTTTTTGGAAGAAACAATGGTTAGTTTAATGCTATTTGGCTGGTCTTGAGTGTTGTAATTTTACTCCAACCCACACGGGGGAGTTCCTGTATTGACTACGGTGGTGTTATGGCGCTAGTGGCTAGGCTAGGACTTAGCCCCGCCCTTTAGCATTGGGAAGTGTAGCTGTGGCGCAGCAGGGCGACGCCATGTTGGTGTGCGGACATTAGAGCTCACATCCGAGTTTCTTCGCCTCAAAACTCGCTTTGTGTAAGTATGGAATGTTCATTTAACTGTCAGAAATGAATATTTGTCAATAACTACCCATATTTCACAGGAATATGGCCAATACACGATGACGACGAGGCCGTGCGGCTTACTGTTATAGTGGGGGGTAAGACCGAAAGTGAAACTTGAATAAAAGTCTAAATGTTTCAATAAAAATGGAAATACTTATTGAGTTTTCATGGTGGAAACACGTTGACTGTGTACTTATGACAAAAATGTGATGCATGCTGGATAAGCTATTTACGGTAAAATACCGCTTTTGCTGTGAACACCGCTCGGGACTTGATCACCCTGGGCTGGGCCAACCTTGCTTACCGTGTCCAGATATAAGTGGCCGAAACACGGGATGACGGCATGGCAGTCTGCTGATGACTAATTGGTGTTCACCTAATACATCGTTTCCGAAAAAATGTTGAATTATGTCAGAGAATGATGAAATAACAATGTTTGGGTATTTTACTATGTTTCAATATTGGTATTTGTGGTGAAATGGTAAGTATAAAACCAGGTAAACCTCTTAATTGAATGTTTGATCATGTAATTTTGAAAGTTGACAGCCAATCATGGGGTTTTTGGCCTTGTAGAATTCAAAAAACCGTTTTCAGGCTCCTAAATGACCTAATTCTGGCTAGAAAAAAGTAGTGGAATTGACTTTTTAGGGGAAATTGTAATTCCCGATTTGTCCACTGGATGGGGGGCTTTGGCCATTTACCAGTGGACGTGTAATGGTATATAAACCAAGATTGAAATTTAGTGATTTTGGATACATTTGTAGCCTGTGAGAACTGTTTTTTGAGATTTTGGGAATGTTATTGGGGTACATATTAGTGGAAATTACGTTTTCTGTCATTTCGACTTTTCAATACCTGGTTTTGATTAAATATTGGGGATGTTGCTATTTGGAGTTTAACGCGGATAGTGGTTTTAACGTGGATAGTGGACCTCTGGCGTCTGGGTTCGGCAGTAATTATACCGAAACCCTTACCCCTTCCTTTATAGGGGGGGCTTCTACGCCCTAATTTTGGAGTATTGTTGCGGATAGTGGGTCTGGCTTCTAATCCCAGGTCTTTGAACTTTGATGCGGATAGTGGGCTTAACGTGGATAGTGGACTTCTGACGTCTGGGTTCGGCAGTAATTATACCGAAACCCTTACCCCTTCCTTTTTAAGGGGGGCTTCTACGCCCTAATTTTGGAGTATTGTTGCGGATAGTGGATCTGGTTTCTAAACCCAGGTCTTTGGACCTTGATGCGGATAGTGGGCTTAACGTGGATAGTGGACTTCTGGCGTCTGGGTTCGGCAGCAATTATACCGAAACCCTTACCCCTTCCTTTATAGTGGGGGGGCTTCTACGCCCTAATTTTGGAGTATTGTTGCGGATAGTGGATCTGGTTTCTAAACCTAGGTCTTTGGACCTTGATGCGGATAGTGGACTTAACGTGGATAGTGGACCTCTGACGTCTGGGTTCGGCAGTAATTTTACCGAAACCCTTTCCCTTTCTTTTCTTACCTCAACCCCTAGGGGGCGACGCGGATAGTATAAATGGTCTCTAAGCCCAATATTTGGTAACGGAATGCGGAGGGTGGTGACGAAACCCTCGCATTTGGATTTTGGCAAAACCGAAGTGCATGTGACAGCAAAATTGTAAATTCTGGTTTTCGCTATTTTGGCCTTTGAAGGGGTGCCACATCTTTGTGTAATTGTTTAGAAGGGTTTAGACCCGCTTTCTGCTCGTGCTATTGCATTCATGGATCTCTGTCACGCAACGAAGTTCTCGGAGTGGGACGAGCGACGGTCTGATGCCTTGCCTTTCACGCCTCTTAACCTGTCAGTCGTCGGACGAGCAGGGAGGCCTGATCGAGAGAGATTTACTTCACCTAACCTGGCCCGAACCACCGGACACCGCGCGAGATCAAAGTCACGAGCGTGTCAGGGATCCATGTCTGTGATCGTTCCGTGACGCCCATTGTGGAAATGTATGAACGGTTACTGGTGGATCTGTGACGGGTATACTTTGTTTCCCCCCCTTCTGGTTTGTCCGGAAGATGGGGCACGGCATGGCTTACGGGCATAAGCACGCTCCTGCTGGGGGGTCGTGTGGGTGTCCACTCACTGACTCTTTTTCTGTTTGCCTTGCTCTGCAAACGGAAAGGAGTCGTCGTCTGCTGGTTGGCCTGTTTTGCATACCCCAAGGGGTTAATATGTGGGCGGGAAATGGTTAATTATGGCTTACTGTATTTGGTGGTATGTGGATTTGGCTGGGTATATTAAAAAATTTTTTTTGGAAGAAACAATGGTTAGTTTAATGCTATTTGGCTGGTCTTGAGTGTTGTAATTTTACTCCAACCCACACGGGGGAGTTCCTGTATTGACTACGGTGGTGTTATGGCGCTAGTGGCTAGGCTAGGACTTAGCCCCGCCCTTTAGCATTGGGAAGTGTAGCTGTGGCGCAGCAGGGCGACGCCATGTTGGTGTGCGGACATTAGAGCTCACATCCGAGTTTCTTCGCCTCAAAACTCGCTTTGTGTAAGTATGGAATGTTCATTTAACTGTCAGAAATGAATATTTGTCAATAACTACCCATATTTCACAGGAATATGGCCAATACACGATGACGACGAGGCCGTGCGGCTTACTGTTATAGTGGGGGGTAAGACCGAAAGTGAAACTTGAATAAAAGTCTAAATGTTTCAATAAAAATGGAAATACTTATTGAGTTTTCATGGTGGAAACACGTTGACTGTGTACTTATGACAAAAATGTGATGCATGCTGGATAAGCTATTTACGGTAAAATACCGCTTTTGCTGTGAACACCGCTCGGGACTTGATCACCCTGGGCTGGGCCAACCTTGCTTACCGTGTCCAGATATAAGTGGCCGAAACACGGGATGACGGCATGGCAGTCTGCTGATGACTAATTGGTGTTCACCTAATACATCGTTTCCGAAAAAATGTTGAATTATGTCAGAGAATGATGAAATAACAATGTTTGGGTATTTTACTATGTTTCAATATTGGTATTTGTGGTGAAATGGTAAGTATAAAACCAGGTAAACCTCTTAATTGAATGTTTGATCATGTAATTTTGAAAGTTGACAGCCAATCATGGGGTTTTTGGCCTTGTAGAATTCAAAAAACCGTTTTCAGGCTCCTAAATGACCTAATTCTGGCTAGAAAAAAGTAGTGGAATTGACTTTTTAGGGGAAATTGTAATTCCCGATTTGTCCACTGGATGGGGGGCTTTGGCCATTTACCAGTGGACGTGTAATGGTATATAAACCAAGATTGAAATTTAGTGATTTTGGATACATTTGTAGCCTGTGAGAACTGTTTTTTGAGATTTTGGGAATGTTATTGGGGTACATATTAGTGGAAATTACGTTTTCTGTCATTTCGACTTTTCAATACCTGGTTTTGATTAAATATTGGGGATGTTGCTATTTGGAGTTTAACGCGGATAGTGGTTTTAACGTGGATAGTGGACCTCTGGCGTCTGGGTTCGGCAGTAATTATACCGAAACCCTTACCCCTTCCTTTATAGGGGGGGCTTCTACGCCCTAATTTTGGAGTATTGTTGCGGATAGTGGGTCTGGCTTCTAATCCCAGGTCTTTGAACTTTGATGCGGATAGTGGGCTTAACGTGGATAGTGGACTTCTGACGTCTGGGTTCGGCAGTAATTATACCGAAACCCTTACCCCTTCCTTTTTAAGGGGGGCTTCTACGCCCTAATTTTGGAGTATTGTTGCGGATAGTGGATCTGGTTTCTAAACCCAGGTCTTTGGACCTTGATGCGGATAGTGGGCTTAACGTGGATAGTGGACTTCTGGCGTCTGGGTTCGGCAGCAATTATACCGAAACCCTTACCCCTTCCTTTATAGTGGGGGGGCTTCTACGCCCTAATTTTGGAGTATTGTTGCGGATAGTGGATCTGGTTTCTAAACCTAGGTCTTTGGACCTTGATGCGGATAGTGGACTTAACGTGGATAGTGGACCTCTGACGTCTGGGTTCGGCAGTAATTTTACCGAAACCCTTTCCCTTTCTTTTCTTACCTCAACCCCTAGGGGGCGACGCGGATAGTATAAATGGTCTCTAAGCCCAATATTTGGTAACGGAATGCGGAGGGTGGTGACGAAACCCTCGCATTTGGATTTTGGCAAAACCGAAGTGCATGTGACAGCAAAATTGTAAATTCTGGTTTTCGCTATTTTGGCCTTTGAAGGGGTGCCACATCTTTGTGTAATTGTTTAGAAGGGTTTAGACCCGCTTTCTGCTCGTGCTATTGCATTCATGGATCTCTGTCACGCAACGAAGTTCTCGGAGTGGGACGAGCGACGGTCTGATGCCTTGCCTTTCACGCCTCTTAACCTGTCAGTCGTCGGACGAGCAGGGAGGCCTGATCGAGAGAGATTTACTTCACCTAACCTGGCCCGAACCACCGGACACCGCGCGAGATCAAAGTCACGAGCGTGTCAGGGATCCATGTCTGTGATCGTTCCGTGACGCCCATTGTGGAAATGTATGAACGGTTACTGGTGGATCTGTGACGGGTATACTTTGTTTCCCCCCCTTCTGGTTTGTCCGGAAGATGGGGCACGGCATGGCTTACGGGCATAAGCACGCTCCTGCTGGGGGGTCGTGTGGGTGTCCACTCACTGACTCTTTTTCTGTTTGCCTTGCTCTGCAAACGGAAAGGAGTCGTCGTCTGCTGGTTGGCCTGTTTTGCATACCCCAAGGGGTTAATATGTGGGCGGGAAATGGTTAATTATGGCTTACTGTATTTGGTGGTATGTGGATTTGGCTGGGTATATTAAAAAATTTTTTTTGGAAGAAACAATGGTTAGTTTAATGCTATTTGGCTGGTCTTGAGTGTTGTAATTTTACTCCAACCCACACGGGGGAGTTCCTGTATTGACTACGGTGGTGTTATGGCGCTAGTGGCTAGGCTAGGACTTAGCCCCGCCCTTTAGCATTGGGAAGTGTAGCTGTGGCGCAGCAGGGCGACGCCATGTTGGTGTGCGGACATTAGAGCTCACATCCGAGTTTCTTCGCCTCAAAACTCGCTTTGTGTAAGTATGGAATGTTCATTTAACTGTCAGAAATGAATATTTGTCAATAACTACCCATATTTCACAGGAATATGGCCAATACACGATGACGACGAGGCCGTGCGGCTTACTGTTATAGTGGGGGGTAAGACCGAAAGTGAAACTTGAATAAAAGTCTAAATGTTTCAATAAAAATGGAAATACTTATTGAGTTTTCATGGTGGAAACACGTTGACTGTGTACTTATGACAAAAATGTGATGCATGCTGGATAAGCTATTTACGGTAAAATACCGCTTTTGCTGTGAACACCGCTCGGGACTTGATCACCCTGGGCTGGGCCAACCTTGCTTACCGTGTCCAGATATAAGTGGCCGAAACACGGGATGACGGCATGGCAGTCTGCTGATGACTAATTGGTGTTCACCTAATACATCGTTTCCGAAAAAATGTTGAATTATGTCAGAGAATGATGAAATAACAATGTTTGGGTATTTTACTATGTTTCAATATTGGTATTTGTGGTGAAATGGTAAGTATAAAACCAGGTAAACCTCTTAATTGAATGTTTGATCATGTAATTTTGAAAGTTGACAGCCAATCATGGGGTTTTTGGCCTTGTAGAATTCAAAAAACCGTTTTCAGGCTCCTAAATGACCTAATTCTGGCTAGAAAAAAGTAGTGGAATTGACTTTTTAGGGGAAATTGTAATTCCCGATTTGTCCACTGGATGGGGGGCTTTGGCCATTTACCAGTGGACGTGTAATGGTATATAAACCAAGATTGAAATTTAGTGATTTTGGATACATTTGTAGCCTGTGAGAACTGTTTTTTGAGATTTTGGGAATGTTATTGGGGTACATATTAGTGGAAATTACGTTTTCTGTCATTTCGACTTTTCAATACCTGGTTTTGATTAAATATTGGGGATGTTGCTATTTGGAGTTTAACGCGGATAGTGGTTTTAACGTGGATAGTGGACCTCTGGCGTCTGGGTTCGGCAGTAATTATACCGAAACCCTTACCCCTTCCTTTATAGGGGGGGCTTCTACGCCCTAATTTTGGAGTATTGTTGCGGATAGTGGGTCTGGCTTCTAATCCCAGGTCTTTGAACTTTGATGCGGATAGTGGGCTTAACGTGGATAGTGGACTTCTGACGTCTGGGTTCGGCAGTAATTATACCGAAACCCTTACCCCTTCCTTTTTAAGGGGGGCTTCTACGCCCTAATTTTGGAGTATTGTTGCGGATAGTGGATCTGGTTTCTAAACCCAGGTCTTTGGACCTTGATGCGGATAGTGGGCTTAACGTGGATAGTGGACTTCTGGCGTCTGGGTTCGGCAGCAATTATACCGAAACCCTTACCCCTTCCTTTATAGTGGGGGGGCTTCTACGCCCTAATTTTGGAGTATTGTTGCGGATAGTGGATCTGGTTTCTAAACCTAGGTCTTTGGACCTTGATGCGGATAGTGGACTTAACGTGGATAGTGGACCTCTGACGTCTGGGTTCGGCAGTAATTTTACCGAAACCCTTTCCCTTTCTTTTCTTACCTCAACCCCTAGGGGGCGACGCGGATAGTATAAATGGTCTCTAAGCCCAATATTTGGTAACGGAATGCGGAGGGTGGTGACGAAACCCTCGCATTTGGATTTTGGCAAAACCGAAGTGCATGTGACAGCAAAATTGTAAATTCTGGTTTTCGCTATTTTGGCCTTTGAAGGGGTGCCACATCTTTGTGTAATTGTTTAGAAGGGTTTAGACCCGCTTTCTGCTCGTGCTATTGCATTCATGGATCTCTGTCACGCAACGAAGTTCTCGGAGTGGGACGAGCGACGGTCTGATGCCTTGCCTTTCACGCCTCTTAACCTGTCAGTCGTCGGACGAGCAGGGAGGCCTGATCGAGAGAGATTTACTTCACCTAACCTGGCCCGAACCACCGGACACCGCGCGAGATCAAAGTCACGAGCGTGTCAGGGATCCATGTCTGTGATCGTTCCGTGACGCCCATTGTGGAAATGTATGAACGGTTACTGGTGGATCTGTGACGGGTATACTTTGTTTCCCCCCCTTCTGGTTTGTCCGGAAGATGGGGCACGGCATGGCTTACGGGCATAAGCACGCTCCTGCTGGGGGGTCGTGTGGGTGTCCACTCACTGACTCTTTTTCTGTTTGCCTTGCTCTGCAAACGGAAAGGAGTCGTCGTCTGCTGGTTGGCCTGTTTTGCATACCCCAAGGGGTTAATATGTGGGCGGGAAATGGTTAATTATGGCTTACTGTATTTGGTGGTATGTGGATTTGGCTGGGTATATTAAAAAATTTTTTTTGGAAGAAACAATGGTTAGTTTAATGCTATTTGGCTGGTCTTGAGTGTTGTAATTTTACTCCAACCCACACGGGGGAGTTCCTGTATTGACTACGGTGGTGTTATGGCGCTAGTGGCTAGGCTAGGACTTAGCCCCGCCCTTTAGCATTGGGAAGTGTAGCTGTGGCGCAGCAGGGCGACGCCATGTTGGTGTGCGGACATTAGAGCTCACATCCGAGTTTCTTCGCCTCAAAACTCGCTTTGTGTAAGTATGGAATGTTCATTTAACTGTCAGAAATGAATATTTGTCAATAACTACCCATATTTCACAGGAATATGGCCAATACACGATGACGACGAGGCCGTGCGGCTTACTGTTATAGTGGGGGGTAAGACCGAAAGTGAAACTTGAATAAAAGTCTAAATGTTTCAATAAAAATGGAAATACTTATTGAGTTTTCATGGTGGAAACACGTTGACTGTGTACTTATGACAAAAATGTGATGCATGCTGGATAAGCTATTTACGGTAAAATACCGCTTTTGCTGTGAACACCGCTCGGGACTTGATCACCCTGGGCTGGGCCAACCTTGCTTACCGTGTCCAGATATAAGTGGCCGAAACACGGGATGACGGCATGGCAGTCTGCTGATGACTAATTGGTGTTCACCTAATACATCGTTTCCGAAAAAATGTTGAATTATGTCAGAGAATGATGAAATAACAATGTTTGGGTATTTTACTATGTTTCAATATTGGTATTTGTGGTGAAATGGTAAGTATAAAACCAGGTAAACCTCTTAATTGAATGTTTGATCATGTAATTTTGAAAGTTGACAGCCAATCATGGGGTTTTTGGCCTTGTAGAATTCAAAAAACCGTTTTCAGGCTCCTAAATGACCTAATTCTGGCTAGAAAAAAGTAGTGGAATTGACTTTTTAGGGGAAATTGTAATTCCCGATTTGTCCACTGGATGGGGGGCTTTGGCCATTTACCAGTGGACGTGTAATGGTATATAAACCAAGATTGAAATTTAGTGATTTTGGATACATTTGTAGCCTGTGAGAACTGTTTTTTGAGATTTTGGGAATGTTATTGGGGTACATATTAGTGGAAATTACGTTTTCTGTCATTTCGACTTTTCAATACCTGGTTTTGATTAAATATTGGGGATGTTGCTATTTGGAGTTTAACGCGGATAGTGGTTTTAACGTGGATAGTGGACCTCTGGCGTCTGGGTTCGGCAGTAATTATACCGAAACCCTTACCCCTTCCTTTATAGGGGGGGCTTCTACGCCCTAATTTTGGAGTATTGTTGCGGATAGTGGGTCTGGCTTCTAATCCCAGGTCTTTGAACTTTGATGCGGATAGTGGGCTTAACGTGGATAGTGGACTTCTGACGTCTGGGTTCGGCAGTAATTATACCGAAACCCTTACCCCTTCCTTTTTAAGGGGGGCTTCTACGCCCTAATTTTGGAGTATTGTTGCGGATAGTGGATCTGGTTTCTAAACCCAGGTCTTTGGACCTTGATGCGGATAGTGGGCTTAACGTGGATAGTGGACTTCTGGCGTCTGGGTTCGGCAGCAATTATACCGAAACCCTTACCCCTTCCTTTATAGTGGGGGGGCTTCTACGCCCTAATTTTGGAGTATTGTTGCGGATAGTGGATCTGGTTTCTAAACCTAGGTCTTTGGACCTTGATGCGGATAGTGGACTTAACGTGGATAGTGGACCTCTGACGTCTGGGTTCGGCAGTAATTTTACCGAAACCCTTTCCCTTTCTTTTCTTACCTCAACCCCTAGGGGGCGACGCGGATAGTATAAATGGTCTCTAAGCCCAATATTTGGTAACGGAATGCGGAGGGTGGTGACGAAACCCTCGCATTTGGATTTTGGCAAAACCGAAGTGCATGTGACAGCAAAATTGTAAATTCTGGTTTTCGCTATTTTGGCCTTTGAAGGGGTGCCACATCTTTGTGTAATTGTTTAGAAGGGTTTAGACCCGCTTTCTGCTCGTGCTATTGCATTCATGGATCTCTGTCACGCAACGAAGTTCTCGGAGTGGGACGAGCGACGGTCTGATGCCTTGCCTTTCACGCCTCTTAACCTGTCAGTCGTCGGACGAGCAGGGAGGCCTGATCGAGAGAGATTTACTTCACCTAACCTGGCCCGAACCACCGGACACCGCGCGAGATCAAAGTCACGAGCGTGTCAGGGATCCATGTCTGTGATCGTTCCGTGACGCCCATTGTGGAAATGTATGAACGGTTACTGGTGGATCTGTGACGGGTATACTTTGTTTCCCCCCCTTCTGGTTTGTCCGGAAGATGGGGCACGGCATGGCTTACGGGCATAAGCACGCTCCTGCTGGGGGGTCGTGTGGGTGTCCACTCACTGACTCTTTTTCTGTTTGCCTTGCTCTGCAAACGGAAAGGAGTCGTCGTCTGCTGGTTGGCCTGTTTTGCATACCCCAAGGGGTTAATATGTGGGCGGGAAATGGTTAATTATGGCTTACTGTATTTGGTGGTATGTGGATTTGGCTGGGTATATTAAAAAATTTTTTTTGGAAGAAACAATGGTTAGTTTAATGCTATTTGGCTGGTCTTGAGTGTTGTAATTTTACTCCAACCCACACGGGGGAGTTCCTGTATTGACTACGGTGGTGTTATGGCGCTAGTGGCTAGGCTAGGACTTAGCCCCGCCCTTTAGCATTGGGAAGTGTAGCTGTGGCGCAGCAGGGCGACGCCATGTTGGTGTGCGGACATTAGAGCTCACATCCGAGTTTCTTCGCCTCAAAACTCGCTTTGTGTAAGTATGGAATGTTCATTTAACTGTCAGAAATGAATATTTGTCAATAACTACCCATATTTCACAGGAATATGGCCAATACACGATGACGACGAGGCCGTGCGGCTTACTGTTATAGTGGGGGGTAAGACCGAAAGTGAAACTTGAATAAAAGTCTAAATGTTTCAATAAAAATGGAAATACTTATTGAGTTTTCATGGTGGAAACACGTTGACTGTGTACTTATGACAAAAATGTGATGCATGCTGGATAAGCTATTTACGGTAAAATACCGCTTTTGCTGTGAACACCGCTCGGGACTTGATCACCCTGGGCTGGGCCAACCTTGCTTACCGTGTCCAGATATAAGTGGCCGAAACACGGGATGACGGCATGGCAGTCTGCTGATGACTAATTGGTGTTCACCTAATACATCGTTTCCGAAAAAATGTTGAATTATGTCAGAGAATGATGAAATAACAATGTTTGGGTATTTTACTATGTTTCAATATTGGTATTTGTGGTGAAATGGTAAGTATAAAACCAGGTAAACCTCTTAATTGAATGTTTGATCATGTAATTTTGAAAGTTGACAGCCAATCATGGGGTTTTTGGCCTTGTAGAATTCAAAAAACCGTTTTCAGGCTCCTAAATGACCTAATTCTGGCTAGAAAAAAGTAGTGGAATTGACTTTTTAGGGGAAATTGTAATTCCCGATTTGTCCACTGGATGGGGGGCTTTGGCCATTTACCAGTGGACGTGTAATGGTATATAAACCAAGATTGAAATTTAGTGATTTTGGATACATTTGTAGCCTGTGAGAACTGTTTTTTGAGATTTTGGGAATGTTATTGGGGTACATATTAGTGGAAATTACGTTTTCTGTCATTTCGACTTTTCAATACCTGGTTTTGATTAAATATTGGGGATGTTGCTATTTGGAGTTTAACGCGGATAGTGGTTTTAACGTGGATAGTGGACCTCTGGCGTCTGGGTTCGGCAGTAATTATACCGAAACCCTTACCCCTTCCTTTATAGGGGGGGCTTCTACGCCCTAATTTTGGAGTATTGTTGCGGATAGTGGGTCTGGCTTCTAATCCCAGGTCTTTGAACTTTGATGCGGATAGTGGGCTTAACGTGGATAGTGGACTTCTGACGTCTGGGTTCGGCAGTAATTATACCGAAACCCTTACCCCTTCCTTTTTAAGGGGGGCTTCTACGCCCTAATTTTGGAGTATTGTTGCGGATAGTGGATCTGGTTTCTAAACCCAGGTCTTTGGACCTTGATGCGGATAGTGGGCTTAACGTGGATAGTGGACTTCTGGCGTCTGGGTTCGGCAGCAATTATACCGAAACCCTTACCCCTTCCTTTATAGTGGGGGGGCTTCTACGCCCTAATTTTGGAGTATTGTTGCGGATAGTGGATCTGGTTTCTAAACCTAGGTCTTTGGACCTTGATGCGGATAGTGGACTTAACGTGGATAGTGGACCTCTGACGTCTGGGTTCGGCAGTAATTTTACCGAAACCCTTTCCCTTTCTTTTCTTACCTCAACCCCTAGGGGGCGACGCGGATAGTATAAATGGTCTCTAAGCCCAATATTTGGTAACGGAATGCGGAGGGTGGTGACGAAACCCTCGCATTTGGATTTTGGCAAAACCGAAGTGCATGTGACAGCAAAATTGTAAATTCTGGTTTTCGCTATTTTGGCCTTTGAAGGGGTGCCACATCTTTGTGTAATTGTTTAGAAGGGTTTAGACCCGCTTTCTGCTCGTGCTATTGCATTCATGGATCTCTGTCACGCAACGAAGTTCTCGGAGTGGGACGAGCGACGGTCTGATGCCTTGCCTTTCACGCCTCTTAACCTGTCAGTCGTCGGACGAGCAGGGAGGCCTGATCGAGAGAGATTTACTTCACCTAACCTGGCCCGAACCACCGGACACCGCGCGAGATCAAAGTCACGAGCGTGTCAGGGATCCATGTCTGTGATCGTTCCGTGACGCCCATTGTGGAAATGTATGAACGGTTACTGGTGGATCTGTGACGGGTATACTTTGTTTCCCCCCCTTCTGGTTTGTCCGGAAGATGGGGCACGGCATGGCTTACGGGCATAAGCACGCTCCTGCTGGGGGGTCGTGTGGGTGTCCACTCACTGACTCTTTTTCTGTTTGCCTTGCTCTGCAAACGGAAAGGAGTCGTCGTCTGCTGGTTGGCCTGTTTTGCATACCCCAAGGGGTTAATATGTGGGCGGGAAATGGTTAATTATGGCTTACTGTATTTGGTGGTATGTGGATTTGGCTGGGTATATTAAAAAATTTTTTTTGGAAGAAACAATGGTTAGTTTAATGCTATTTGGCTGGTCTTGAGTGTTGTAATTTTACTCCAACCCACACGGGGGAGTTCCTGTATTGACTACGGTGGTGTTATGGCGCTAGTGGCTAGGCTAGGACTTAGCCCCGCCCTTTAGCATTGGGAAGTGTAGCTGTGGCGCAGCAGGGCGACGCCATGTTGGTGTGCGGACATTAGAGCTCACATCCGAGTTTCTTCGCCTCAAAACTCGCTTTGTGTAAGTATGGAATGTTCATTTAACTGTCAGAAATGAATATTTGTCAATAACTACCCATATTTCACAGGAATATGGCCAATACACGATGACGACGAGGCCGTGCGGCTTACTGTTATAGTGGGGGGTAAGACCGAAAGTGAAACTTGAATAAAAGTCTAAATGTTTCAATAAAAATGGAAATACTTATTGAGTTTTCATGGTGGAAACACGTTGACTGTGTACTTATGACAAAAATGTGATGCATGCTGGATAAGCTATTTACGGTAAAATACCGCTTTTGCTGTGAACACCGCTCGGGACTTGATCACCCTGGGCTGGGCCAACCTTGCTTACCGTGTCCAGATATAAGTGGCCGAAACACGGGATGACGGCATGGCAGTCTGCTGATGACTAATTGGTGTTCACCTAATACATCGTTTCCGAAAAAATGTTGAATTATGTCAGAGAATGATGAAATAACAATGTTTGGGTATTTTACTATGTTTCAATATTGGTATTTGTGGTGAAATGGTAAGTATAAAACCAGGTAAACCTCTTAATTGAATGTTTGATCATGTAATTTTGAAAGTTGACAGCCAATCATGGGGTTTTTGGCCTTGTAGAATTCAAAAAACCGTTTTCAGGCTCCTAAATGACCTAATTCTGGCTAGAAAAAAGTAGTGGAATTGACTTTTTAGGGGAAATTGTAATTCCCGATTTGTCCACTGGATGGGGGGCTTTGGCCATTTACCAGTGGACGTGTAATGGTATATAAACCAAGATTGAAATTTAGTGATTTTGGATACATTTGTAGCCTGTGAGAACTGTTTTTTGAGATTTTGGGAATGTTATTGGGGTACATATTAGTGGAAATTACGTTTTCTGTCATTTCGACTTTTCAATACCTGGTTTTGATTAAATATTGGGGATGTTGCTATTTGGAGTTTAACGCGGATAGTGGTTTTAACGTGGATAGTGGACCTCTGGCGTCTGGGTTCGGCAGTAATTATACCGAAACCCTTACCCCTTCCTTTATAGGGGGGGCTTCTACGCCCTAATTTTGGAGTATTGTTGCGGATAGTGGGTCTGGCTTCTAATCCCAGGTCTTTGAACTTTGATGCGGATAGTGGGCTTAACGTGGATAGTGGACTTCTGACGTCTGGGTTCGGCAGTAATTATACCGAAACCCTTACCCCTTCCTTTTTAAGGGGGGCTTCTACGCCCTAATTTTGGAGTATTGTTGCGGATAGTGGATCTGGTTTCTAAACCCAGGTCTTTGGACCTTGATGCGGATAGTGGGCTTAACGTGGATAGTGGACTTCTGGCGTCTGGGTTCGGCAGCAATTATACCGAAACCCTTACCCCTTCCTTTATAGTGGGGGGGCTTCTACGCCCTAATTTTGGAGTATTGTTGCGGATAGTGGATCTGGTTTCTAAACCTAGGTCTTTGGACCTTGATGCGGATAGTGGACTTAACGTGGATAGTGGACCTCTGACGTCTGGGTTCGGCAGTAATTTTACCGAAACCCTTTCCCTTTCTTTTCTTACCTCAACCCCTAGGGGGCGACGCGGATAGTATAAATGGTCTCTAAGCCCAATATTTGGTAACGGAATGCGGAGGGTGGTGACGAAACCCTCGCATTTGGATTTTGGCAAAACCGAAGTGCATGTGACAGCAAAATTGTAAATTCTGGTTTTCGCTATTTTGGCCTTTGAAGGGGTGCCACATCTTTGTGTAATTGTTTAGAAGGGTTTAGACCCGCTTTCTGCTCGTGCTATTGCATTCATGGATCTCTGTCACGCAACGAAGTTCTCGGAGTGGGACGAGCGACGGTCTGATGCCTTGCCTTTCACGCCTCTTAACCTGTCAGTCGTCGGACGAGCAGGGAGGCCTGATCGAGAGAGATTTACTTCACCTAACCTGGCCCGAACCACCGGACACCGCGCGAGATCAAAGTCACGAGCGTGTCAGGGATCCATGTCTGTGATCGTTCCGTGACGCCCATTGTGGAAATGTATGAACGGTTACTGGTGGATCTGTGACGGGTATACTTTGTTTCCCCCCCTTCTGGTTTGTCCGGAAGATGGGGCACGGCATGGCTTACGGGCATAAGCACGCTCCTGCTGGGGGGTCGTGTGGGTGTCCACTCACTGACTCTTTTTCTGTTTGCCTTGCTCTGCAAACGGAAAGGAGTCGTCGTCTGCTGGTTGGCCTGTTTTGCATACCCCAAGGGGTTAATATGTGGGCGGGAAATGGTTAATTATGGCTTACTGTATTTGGTGGTATGTGGATTTGGCTGGGTATATTAAAAAATTTTTTTTGGAAGAAACAATGGTTAGTTTAATGCTATTTGGCTGGTCTTGAGTGTTGTAATTTTACTCCAACCCACACGGGGGAGTTCCTGTATTGACTACGGTGGTGTTATGGCGCTAGTGGCTAGGCTAGGACTTAGCCCCGCCCTTTAGCATTGGGAAGTGTAGCTGTGGCGCAGCAGGGCGACGCCATGTTGGTGTGCGGACATTAGAGCTCACATCCGAGTTTCTTCGCCTCAAAACTCGCTTTGTGTAAGTATGGAATGTTCATTTAACTGTCAGAAATGAATATTTGTCAATAACTACCCATATTTCACAGGAATATGGCCAATACACGATGACGACGAGGCCGTGCGGCTTACTGTTATAGTGGGGGGTAAGACCGAAAGTGAAACTTGAATAAAAGTCTAAATGTTTCAATAAAAATGGAAATACTTATTGAGTTTTCATGGTGGAAAAACGTTGACTGTGTACTTATGACAAAAATGTGATGCATGCTGGATAAGCTATTTACGGTAAAATACCGCTTTTGCTGTGAACACCGCTCGGGACTTGATCACCCTGGGCTGGGCCAACCTTGCTTACCGTGTCCAGATATAAGTGGCCGAAACACGGGATGACGGCATGGCAGTCTGCTGATGACTAATTGGTGTTCACCTAATACATCGTTTCCGAAAAAATGTTGAATTATGTCAGAGAATGATGAAATAACAATGTTTGGGTATTTTACTATGTTTCAATATTGGTATTTGTGGTGAAATGGTAAGTATAAAACCAGGTAAACCTCTTAATTGAATGTTTGATCATGTAATTTTGAAAGTTGACAGCCAATCATGGGGTTTTTGGCCTTGTAGAATTCAAAAAACCGTTTTCAGGCTCCTAAATGACCTAATTCTGGCTAGAAAAAAGTAGTGGAATTGACTTTTTAGGGGAAATTGTAATTCCCGATTTGTCCACTGGATGGGGGGCTTTGGCCATTTACCAGTGGACGTGTAATGGTATATAAACCAAGATTGAAATTTAGTGATTTTGGATACATTTGTAGCCTGTGAGAACTGTTTTTTGAGATTTTGGGAATGTTATTGGGGTACATATTAGTGGAAATTACGTTTTCTGTCATTTCGACTTTTCAATACCTGGTTTTGATTAAATATTGGGGATGTTGCTATTTGGAGTTTAACGCGGATAGTGGTTTTAACGTGGATAGTGGACCTCTGGCGTCTGGGTTCGGCAGTAATTATACCGAAACCCTTACCCCTTCCTTTATAGGGGGGGCTTCTACGCCCTAATTTTGGAGTATTGTTGCGGATAGTGGGTCTGGCTTCTAATCCCAGGTCTTTGAACTTTGATGCGGATAGTGGGCTTAACGTGGATAGTGGACTTCTGACGTCTGGGTTCGGCAGTAATTATACCGAAACCCTTACCCCTTCCTTTTTAAGGGGGGCTTCTACGCCCTAATTTTGGAGTATTGTTGCGGATAGTGGATCTGGTTTCTAAACCCAGGTCTTTGGACCTTGATGCGGATAGTGGGCTTAACGTGGATAGTGGACTTCTGGCGTCTGGGTTCGGCAGCAATTATACCGAAACCCTTACCCCTTCCTTTATAGTGGGGGGGCTTCTACGCCCTAATTTTGGAGTATTGTTGCGGATAGTGGATCTGGTTTCTAAACCTAGGTCTTTGGACCTTGATGCGGATAGTGGACTTAACGTGGATAGTGGACCTCTGACGTCTGGGTTCGGCAGTAATTTTACCGAAACCCTTTCCCTTTCTTTTCTTACCTCAACCCCTAGGGGGCGACGCGGATAGTATAAATGGTCTCTAAGCCCAATATTTGGTAACGGAATGCGGAGGGTGGTGACGAAACCCTCGCATTTGGATTTTGGCAAAACCGAAGTGCATGTGACAGCAAAATTGTAAATTCTGGTTTTCGCTATTTTGGCCTTTGAAGGGGTGCCACATCTTTGTGTAATTGTTTAGAAGGGTTTAGACCCGCTTTCTGCTCGTGCTATTGCATTCATGGATCTCTGTCACGCAACGAAGTTCTCGGAGTGGGACGAGCGACGGTCTGATGCCTTGCCTTTCACGCCTCTTAACCTGTCAGTCGTCGGACGAGCAGGGAGGCCTGATCGAGAGAGATTTACTTCACCTAACCTGGCCCGAACCACCGGACACCGCGCGAGATCAAAGTCACGAGCGTGTCAGGGATCCATGTCTGTGATCGTTCCGTGACGCCCATTGTGGAAATGTATGAACGGTTACTGGTGGATCTGTGACGGGTATACTTTGTTTCCCCCCCTTCTGGTTTGTCCGGAAGATGGGGCACGGCATGGCTTACGGGCATAAGCACGCTCCTGCTGGGGGGTCGTGTGGGTGTCCACTCACTGACTCTTTTTCTGTTTGCCTTGCTCTGCAAACGGAAAGGAGTCGTCGTCTGCTGGTTGGCCTGTTTTGCATACCCCAAGGGGTTAATATGTGGGCGGGAAATGGTTAATTATGGCTTACTGTATTTGGTGGTATGTGGATTTGGCTGGGTATATTAAAAAATTTTTTTTGGAAGAAACAATGGTTAGTTTAATGCTATTTGGCTGGTCTTGAGTGTTGTAATTTTACTCCAACCCACACGGGGGAGTTCCTGTATTGACTACGGTGGTGTTATGGCGCTAGTGGCTAGGCTAGGACTTAGCCCCGCCCTTTAGCATTGGGAAGTGTAGCTGTGGCGCAGCAGGGCGACGCCATGTTGGTGTGCGGACATTAGAGCTCACATCCGAGTTTCTTCGCCTCAAAACTCGCTTTGTGTAAGTATGGAATGTTCATTTAACTGTCAGAAATGAATATTTGTCAATAACTACCCATATTTCACAGGAATATGGCCAATACACGATGACGACGAGGCCGTGCGGCTTACTGTTATAGTGGGGGGTAAGACCGAAAGTGAAACTTGAATAAAAGTCTAAATGTTTCAATAAAAATGGAAATACTTATTGAGTTTTCATGGTGGAAACACGTTGACTGTGTACTTATGACAAAAATGTGATGCATGCTGGATAAGCTATTTACGGTAAAATACCGCTTTTGCTGTGAACACCGCTCGGGACTTGATCACCCTGGGCTGGGCCAACCTTGCTTACCGTGTCCAGATATAAGTGGCCGAAACACGGGATGACGGCATGGCAGTCTGCTGATGACTAATTGGTGTTCACCTAATACATCGTTTCCGAAAAAATGTTGAATTATGTCAGAGAATGATGAAATAACAATGTTTGGGTATTTTACTATGTTTCAATATTGGTATTTGTGGTGAAATGGTAAGTATAAAACCAGGTAAACCTCTTAATTGAATGTTTGATCATGTAATTTTGAAAGTTGACAGCCAATCATGGGGTTTTTGGCCTTGTAGAATTCAAAAAACCGTTTTCAGGCTCCTAAATGACCTAATTCTGGCTAGAAAAAAGTAGTGGAATTGACTTTTTAGGGGAAATTGTAATTCCCGATTTGTCCACTGGATGGGGGGCTTTGGCCATTTACCAGTGGACGTGTAATGGTATATAAACCAAGATTGAAATTTAGTGATTTTGGATACATTTGTAGCCTGTGAGAACTGTTTTTTGAGATTTTGGGAATGTTATTGGGGTACATATTAGTGGAAATTACGTTTTCTGTCATTTCGACTTTTCAATACCTGGTTTTGATTAAATATTGGGGATGTTGCTATTTGGAGTTTAACGCGGATAGTGGTTTTAACGTGGATAGTGGACCTCTGGCGTCTGGGTTCGGCAGTAATTATACCGAAACCCTTACCCCTTCCTTTATAGGGGGGGCTTCTACGCCCTAATTTTGGAGTATTGTTGCGGATAGTGGGTCTGGCTTCTAATCCCAGGTCTTTGAACTTTGATGCGGATAGTGGGCTTAACGTGGATAGTGGACTTCTGACGTCTGGGTTCGGCAGTAATTATACCGAAACCCTTACCCCTTCCTTTTTAAGGGGGGCTTCTACGCCCTAATTTTGGAGTATTGTTGCGGATAGTGGATCTGGTTTCTAAACCCAGGTCTTTGGACCTTGATGCGGATAGTGGGCTTAACGTGGATAGTGGACTTCTGGCGTCTGGGTTCGGCAGCAATTATACCGAAACCCTTACCCCTTCCTTTATAGTGGGGGGGCTTCTACGCCCTAATTTTGGAGTATTGTTGCGGATAGTGGATCTGGTTTCTAAACCTAGGTCTTTGGACCTTGATGCGGATAGTGGACTTAACGTGGATAGTGGACCTCTGACGTCTGGGTTCGGCAGTAATTTTACCGAAACCCTTTCCCTTTCTTTTCTTACCTCAACCCCTAGGGGGCGACGCGGATAGTATAAATGGTCTCTAAGCCCAATATTTGGTAACGGAATGCGGAGGGTGGTGACGAAACCCTCGCATTTGGATTTTGGCAAAACCGAAGTGCATGTGACAGCAAAATTGTAAATTCTGGTTTTCGCTATTTTGGCCTTTGAAGGGGTGCCACATCTTTGTGTAATTGTTTAGAAGGGTTTAGACCCGCTTTCTGCTCGTGCTATTGCATTCATGGATCTCTGTCACGCAACGAAGTTCTCGGAGTGGGACGAGCGACGGTCTGATGCCTTGCCTTTCACGCCTCTTAACCTGTCAGTCGTCGGACGAGCAGGGAGGCCTGATCGAGAGAGATTTACTTCACCTAACCTGGCCCGAACCACCGGACACCGCGCGAGATCAAAGTCACGAGCGTGTCAGGGATCCATGTCTGTGATCGTTCCGTGACGCCCATTGTGGAAATGTATGAACGGTTACTGGTGGATCTGTGACGGGTATACTTTGTTTCCCCCCCTTCTGGTTTGTCCGGAAGATGGGGCACGGCATGGCTTACGGGCATAAGCACGCTCCTGCTGGGGGGTCGTGTGGGTGTCCACTCACTGACTCTTTTTCTGTTTGCCTTGCTCTGCAAACGGAAAGGAGTCGTCGTCTGCTGGTTGGCCTGTTTTGCATACCCCAAGGGGTTAATATGTGGGCGGGAAATGGTTAATTATGGCTTACTGTATTTGGTGGTATGTGGATTTGGCTGGGTATATTAAAAAATTTTTTTTGGAAGAAACAATGGTTAGTTTAATGCTATTTGGCTGGTCTTGAGTGTTGTAATTTTACTCCAACCCACACGGGGGAGTTCCTGTATTGACTACGGTGGTGTTATGGCGCTAGTGGCTAGGCTAGGACTTAGCCCCGCCCTTTAGCATTGGGAAGTGTAGCTGTGGCGCAGCAGGGCGACGCCATGTTGGTGTGCGGACATTAGAGCTCACATCCGAGTTTCTTCGCCTCAAAACTCGCTTTGTGTAAGTATGGAATGTTCATTTAACTGTCAGAAATGAATATTTGTCAATAACTACCCATATTTCACAGGAATATGGCCAATACACGATGACGACGAGGCCGTGCGGCTTACTGTTATAGTGGGGGGTAAGACCGAAAGTGAAACTTGAATAAAAGTCTAAATGTTTCAATAAAAATGGAAATACTTATTGAGTTTTCATGGTGGAAACACGTTGACTGTGTACTTATGACAAAAATGTGATGCATGCTGGATAAGCTATTTACGGTAAAATACCGCTTTTGCTGTGAACACCGCTCGGGACTTGATCACCCTGGGCTGGGCCAACCTTGCTTACCGTGTCCAGATATAAGTGGCCGAAACACGGGATGACGGCATGGCAGTCTGCTGATGACTAATTGGTGTTCACCTAATACATCGTTTCCGAAAAAATGTTGAATTATGTCAGAGAATGATGAAATAACAATGTTTGGGTATTTTACTATGTTTCAATATTGGTATTTGTGGTGAAATGGTAAGTATAAAACCAGGTAAACCTCTTAATTGAATGTTTGATCATGTAATTTTGAAAGTTGACAGCCAATCATGGGGTTTTTGGCCTTGTAGAATTCAAAAAACCGTTTTCAGGCTCCTAAATGACCTAATTCTGGCTAGAAAAAAGTAGTGGAATTGACTTTTTAGGGGAAATTGTAATTCCCGATTTGTCCACTGGATGGGGGGCTTTGGCCATTTACCAGTGGACGTGTAATGGTATATAAACCAAGATTGAAATTTAGTGATTTTGGATACATTTGTAGCCTGTGAGAACTGTTTTTTGAGATTTTGGGAATGTTATTGGGGTACATATTAGTGGAAATTACGTTTTCTGTCATTTCGACTTTTCAATACCTGGTTTTGATTAAATATTGGGGATGTTGCTATTTGGAGTTTAACGCGGATAGTGGTTTTAACGTGGATAGTGGACCTCTGGCGTCTGGGTTCGGCAGTAATTATACCGAAACCCTTACCCCTTCCTTTATAGGGGGGGCTTCTACGCCCTAATTTTGGAGTATTGTTGCGGATAGTGGGTCTGGCTTCTAATCCCAGGTCTTTGAACTTTGATGCGGATAGTGGGCTTAACGTGGATAGTGGACTTCTGACGTCTGGGTTCGGCAGTAATTATACCGAAACCCTTACCCCTTCCTTTTTAAGGGGGGCTTCTACGCCCTAATTTTGGAGTATTGTTGCGGATAGTGGATCTGGTTTCTAAACCCAGGTCTTTGGACCTTGATGCGGATAGTGGGCTTAACGTGGATAGTGGACTTCTGGCGTCTGGGTTCGGCAGCAATTATACCGAAACCCTTACCCCTTCCTTTATAGTGGGGGGGCTTCTACGCCCTAATTTTGGAGTATTGTTGCGGATAGTGGATCTGGTTTCTAAACCTAGGTCTTTGGACCTTGATGCGGATAGTGGACTTAACGTGGATAGTGGACCTCTGACGTCTGGGTTCGGCAGTAATTTTACCGAAACCCTTTCCCTTTCTTTTCTTACCTCAACCCCTAGGGGGCGACGCGGATAGTATAAATGGTCTCTAAGCCCAATATTTGGTAACGGAATGCGGAGGGTGGTGACGAAACCCTCGCATTTGGATTTTGGCAAAACCGAAGTGCATGTGACAGCAAAATTGTAAATTCTGGTTTTCGCTATTTTGGCCTTTGAAGGGGTGCCACATCTTTGTGTAATTGTTTAGAAGGGTTTAGACCCGCTTTCTGCTCGTGCTATTGCATTCATGGATCTCTGTCACGCAACGAAGTTCTCGGAGTGGGACGAGCGACGGTCTGATGCCTTGCCTTTCACGCCTCTTAACCTGTCAGTCGTCGGACGAGCAGGGAGGCCTGATCGAGAGAGATTTACTTCACCTAACCTGGCCCGAACCACCGGACACCGCGCGAGATCAAAGTCACGAGCGTGTCAGGGATCCATGTCTGTGATCGTTCCGTGACGCCCATTGTGGAAATGTATGAACGGTTACTGGTGGATCTGTGACGGGTATACTTTGTTTCCCCCCCTTCTGGTTTGTCCGGAAGATGGGGCACGGCATGGCTTACGGGCATAAGCACGCTCCTGCTGGGGGGTCGTGTGGGTGTCCACTCACTGACTCTTTTTCTGTTTGCCTTGCTCTGCAAACGGAAAGGAGTCGTCGTCTGCTGGTTGGCCTGTTTTGCATACCCCAAGGGGTTAATATGTGGGCGGGAAATGGTTAATTATGGCTTACTGTATTTGGTGGTATGTGGATTTGGCTGGGTATATTAAAAAATTTTTTTTGGAAGAAACAATGGTTAGTTTAATGCTATTTGGCTGGTCTTGAGTGTTGTAATTTTACTCCAACCCACACGGGGGAGTTCCTGTATTGACTACGGTGGTGTTATGGCGCTAGTGGCTAGGCTAGGACTTAGCCCCGCCCTTTAGCATTGGGAAGTGTAGCTGTGGCGCAGCAGGGCGGCGCCATGTTGGTGTGCGGACATTAGAGCTCACATCCGAGTTTCTTCGCCTCAAAACTCGCTTTGTGTAAGTATGGAATGTTCATTTAACTGTCAGAAATGAATATTTGTCAATAACTACCCATATTTCACAGGAATATGGCCAATACACGATGACGACGAGGCCGTGCGGCTTACTGTTATAGTGGGGGGTAAGACCGAAAGTGAAACTTGAATAAAAGTCTAAATGTTTCAATAAAAATGGAAATACTTATTGAGTTTTCATGGTGGAAACACGTTGACTGTGTACTTATGACAAAAATGTGATGCATGCTGGATAAGCTATTTACGGTAAAATACCGCTTTTGCTGTGAACACCGCTCGGGACTTGATCACCCTGGGCTGGGCCAACCTTGCTTACCGTGTCCAGATATAAGTGGCCGAAACACGGGATGACGGCATGGCAGTCTGCTGATGACTAATTGGTGTTCACCTAATACATCGTTTCCGAAAAAATGTTGAATTATGTCAGAGAATGATGAAATAACAATGTTTGGGTATTTTACTATGTTTCAATATTGGTATTTGTGGTGAAATGGTAAGTATAAAACCAGGTAAACCTCTTAATTGAATGTTTGATCATGTAATTTTGAAAGTTGACAGCCAATCATGGGGTTTTTGGCCTTGTAGAATTCAAAAAACCGTTTTCAGGCTCCTAAATGACCTAATTCTGGCTAGAAAAAAGTAGTGGAATTGACTTTTTAGGGGAAATTGTAATTCCCGATTTGTCCACTGGATGGGGGGCTTTGGCCATTTACCAGTGGACGTGTAATGGTATATAAACCAAGATTGAAATTTAGTGATTTTGGATACATTTGTAGCCTGTGAGAACTGTTTTTTGAGATTTTGGGAATGTTATTGGGGTACATATTAGTGGAAATTACGTTTTCTGTCATTTCGACTTTTCAATACCTGGTTTTGATTAAATATTGGGGATGTTGCTATTTGGAGTTTAACGCGGATAGTGGTTTTAACGTGGATAGTGGACCTCTGGCGTCTGGGTTCGGCAGTAATTATACCGAAACCCTTACCCCTTCCTTTATAGGGGGGGCTTCTACGCCCTAATTTTGGAGTATTGTTGCGGATAGTGGGTCTGGCTTCTAATCCCAGGTCTTTGAACTTTGATGCGGATAGTGGGCTTAACGTGGATAGTGGACTTCTGACGTCTGGGTTCGGCAGTAATTATACCGAAACCCTTACCCCTTCCTTTTTAAGGGGGGCTTCTACGCCCTAATTTTGGAGTATTGTTGCGGATAGTGGATCTGGTTTCTAAACCCAGGTCTTTGGACCTTGATGCGGATAGTGGGCTTAACGTGGATAGTGGACTTCTGGCGTCTGGGTTCGGCAGCAATTATACCGAAACCCTTACCCCTTCCTTTATAGTGGGGGGGCTTCTACGCCCTAATTTTGGAGTATTGTTGCGGATAGTGGATCTGGTTTCTAAACCTAGGTCTTTGGACCTTGATGCGGATAGTGGACTTAACGTGGATAGTGGACCTCTGACGTCTGGGTTCGGCAGTAATTTTACCGAAACCCTTTCCCTTTCTTTTCTTACCTCAACCCCTAGGGGGCGACGCGGATAGTATAAATGGTCTCTAAGCCCAATATTTGGTAACGGAATGCGGAGGGTGGTGACGAAACCCTCGCATTTGGATTTTGGCAAAACCGAAGTGCATGTGACAGCAAAATTGTAAATTCTGGTTTTCGCTATTTTGGCCTTTGAAGGGGTGCCACATCTTTGTGTAATTGTTTAGAAGGGTTTAGACCCGCTTTCTGCTCGTGCTATTGCATTCATGGATCTCTGTCACGCAACGAAGTTCTCGGAGTGGGACGAGCGACGGTCTGATGCCTTGCCTTTCACGCCTCTTAACCTGTCAGTCGTCGGACGAGCAGGGAGGCCTGATCGAGAGAGATTTACTTCACCTAACCTGGCCCGAACCACCGGACACCGCGCGAGATCAAAGTCACGAGCGTGTCAGGGATCCATGTCTGTGATCGTTCCGTGACGCCCATTGTGGAAATGTATGAACGGTTACTGGTGGATCTGTGACGGGTATACTTTGTTTCCCCCCCTTCTGGTTTGTCCGGAAGATGGGGCACGGCATGGCTTACGGGCATAAGCACGCTCCTGCTGGGGGGTCGTGTGGGTGTCCACTCACTGACTCTTTTTCTGTTTGCCTTGCTCTGCAAACGGAAAGGAGTCGTCGTCTGCTGGTTGGCCTGTTTTGCATACCCCAAGGGGTTAATATGTGGGCGGGAAATGGTTAATTATGGCTTACTGTATTTGGTGGTATGTGGATTTGGCTGGGTATATTAAAAAATTTTTTTTGGAAGAAACAATGGTTAGTTTAATGCTATTTGGCTGGTCTTGAGTGTTGTAATTTTACTCCAACCCACACGGGGGAGTTCCTGTATTGACTACGGTGGTGTTATGGCGCTAGTGGCTAGGCTAGGACTTAGCCCCGCCCTTTAGCATTGGGAAGTGTAGCTGTGGCGCAGCAGGGCGGCGCCATGTTGGTGTGCGGACATTAGAGCTCACATCCGAGTTTCTTCGCCTCAAAACTCGCTTTGTGTAAGTATGGAATGTTCATTTAACTGTCAGAAATGAATATTTGTCAATAACTACCCATATTTCACAGGAATATGGCCAATACACGATGACGACGAGGCCGTGCGGCTTACTGTTATAGTGGGGGGTAAGACCGAAAGTGAAACTTGAATAAAAGTCTAAATGTTTCAATAAAAATGGAAATACTTATTGAGTTTTCATGGTGGAAACACGTTGACTGTGTACTTATGACAAAAATGTGATGCATGCTGGATAAGCTATTTACGGTAAAATACCGCTTTTGCTGTGAACACCGCTCGGGACTTGATCACCCTGGGCTGGGCCAACCTTGCTTACCGTGTCCAGATATAAGTGGCCGAAACACGGGATGACGGCATGGCAGTCTGCTGATGACTAATTGGTGTTCACCTAATACATCGTTTCCGAAAAAATGTTGAATTATGTCAGAGAATGATGAAATAACAATGTTTGGGTATTTTACTATGTTTCAATATTGGTATTTGTGGTGAAATGGTAAGTATAAAACCAGGTAAACCTCTTAATTGAATGTTTGATCATGTAATTTTGAAAGTTGACAGCCAATCATGGGGTTTTTGGCCTTGTAGAATTCAAAAAACCGTTTTCAGGCTCCTAAATGACCTAATTCTGGCTAGAAAAAAGTAGTGGAATTGACTTTTTAGGGGAAATTGTAATTCCCGATTTGTCCACTGGATGGGGGGCTTTGGCCATTTACCAGTGGACGTGTAATGGTATATAAACCAAGATTGAAATTTAGTGATTTTGGATACATTTGTAGCCTGTGAGAACTGTTTTTTGAGATTTTGGGAATGTTATTGGGGTACATATTAGTGGAAATTACGTTTTCTGTCATTTCGACTTTTCAATACCTGGTTTTGATTAAATATTGGGGATGTTGCTATTTGGAGTTTAACGCGGATAGTGGTTTTAACGTGGATAGTGGACCTCTGGCGTCTGGGTTCGGCAGTAATTATACCGAAACCCTTACCCCTTCCTTTATAGGGGGGGCTTCTACGCCCTAATTTTGGAGTATTGTTGCGGATAGTGGGTCTGGCTTCTAATCCCAGGTCTTTGAACTTTGATGCGGATAGTGGGCTTAACGTGGATAGTGGACTTCTGACGTCTGGGTTCGGCAGTAATTATACCGAAACCCTTACCCCTTCCTTTTTAAGGGGGGCTTCTACGCCCTAATTTTGGAGTATTGTTGCGGATAGTGGATCTGGTTTCTAAACCCAGGTCTTTGGACCTTGATGCGGATAGTGGGCTTAACGTGGATAGTGGACTTCTGGCGTCTGGGTTCGGCAGCAATTATACCGAAACCCTTACCCCTTCCTTTATAGTGGGGGGGCTTCTACGCCCTAATTTTGGAGTATTGTTGCGGATAGTGGATCTGGTTTCTAAACCTAGGTCTTTGGACCTTGATGCGGATAGTGGACTTAACGTGGATAGTGGACCTCTGACGTCTGGGTTCGGCAGTAATTTTACCGAAACCCTTTCCCTTTCTTTTCTTACCTCAACCCCTAGGGGGCGACGCGGATAGTATAAATGGTCTCTAAGCCCAATATTTGGTAACGGAATGCGGAGGGTGGTGACGAAACCCTCGCATTTGGATTTTGGCAAAACCGAAGTGCATGTGACAGCAAAATTGTAAATTCTGGTTTTCGCTATTTTGGCCTTTGAAGGGGTGCCACATCTTTGTGTAATTGTTTAGAAGGGTTTAGACCCGCTTTCTGCTCGTGCTATTGCATTCATGGATCTCTGTCACGCAACGAAGTTCTCGGAGTGGGACGAGCGACGGTCTGATGCCTTGCCTTTCACGCCTCTTAACCTGTCAGTCGTCGGACGAGCAGGGAGGCCTGATCGAGAGAGATTTACTTCACCTAACCTGGCCCGAACCACCGGACACCGCGCGAGATCAAAGTCACGAGCGTGTCAGGGATCCATGTCTGTGATCGTTCCGTGACGCCCATTGTGGAAATGTATGAACGGTTACTGGTGGATCTGTGACGGGTATACTTTGTTTCCCCCCCTTCTGGTTTGTCCGGAAGATGGGGCACGGCATGGCTTACGGGCATAAGCACGCTCCTGCTGGGGGGTCGTGTGGGTGTCCACTCACTGACTCTTTTTCTGTTTGCCTTGCTCTGCAAACGGAAAGGAGTCGTCGTCTGCTGGTTGGCCTGTTTTGCATACCCCAAGGGGTTAATATGTGGGCGGGAAATGGTTAATTATGGCTTACTGTATTTGGTGGTATGTGGATTTGGCTGGGTATATTAAAAAATTTTTTTTGGAAGAAACAATGGTTAGTTTAATGCTATTTGGCTGGTCTTGAGTGTTGTAATTTTACTCCAACCCACACGGGGGAGTTCCTGTATTGACTACGGTGGTGTTATGGCGCTAGTGGCTAGGCTAGGACTTAGCCCCGCCCTTTAGCATTGGGAAGTGTAGCTGTGGCGCAGCAGGGCGGCGCCATGTTGGTGTGCGGACATTAGAGCTCACATCCGAGTTTCTTCGCCTCAAAACTCGCTTTGTGTAAGTATGGAATGTTCATTTAACTGTCAGAAATGAATATTTGTCAATAACTACCCATATTTCACAGGAATATGGCCAATACACGATGACGACGAGGCCGTGCGGCTTACTGTTATAGTGGGGGGTAAGACCGAAAGTGAAACTTGAATAAAAGTCTAAATGTTTCAATAAAAATGGAAATACTTATTGAGTTTTCATGGTGGAAACACGTTGACTGTGTACTTATGACAAAAATGTGATGCATGCTGGATAAGCTATTTACGGTAAAATACCGCTTTTGCTGTGAACACCGCTCGGGACTTGATCACCCTGGGCTGGGCCAACCTTGCTTACCGTGTCCAGATATAAGTGGCCGAAACACGGGATGACGGCATGGCAGTCTGCTGATGACTAATTGGTGTTCACCTAATACATCGTTTCCGAAAAAATGTTGAATTATGTCAGAGAATGATGAAATAACAATGTTTGGGTATTTTACTATGTTTCAATATTGGTATTTGTGGTGAAATGGTAAGTATAAAACCAGGTAAACCTCTTAATTGAATGTTTGATCATGTAATTTTGAAAGTTGACAGCCAATCATGGGGTTTTTGGCCTTGTAGAATTCAAAAAACCGTTTTCAGGCTCCTAAATGACCTAATTCTGGCTAGAAAAAAGTAGTGGAATTGACTTTTTAGGGGAAATTGTAATTCCCGATTTGTCCACTGGATGGGGGGCTTTGGCCATTTACCAGTGGACGTGTAATGGTATATAAACCAAGATTGAAATTTAGTGATTTTGGATACATTTGTAGCCTGTGAGAACTGTTTTTTGAGATTTTGGGAATGTTATTGGGGTACATATTAGTGGAAATTACGTTTTCTGTCATTTCGACTTTTCAATACCTGGTTTTGATTAAATATTGGGGATGTTGCTATTTGGAGTTTAACGCGGATAGTGGTTTTAACGTGGATAGTGGACCTCTGGCGTCTGGGTTCGGCAGTAATTATACCGAAACCCTTACCCCTTCCTTTATAGGGGGGGCTTCTACGCCCTAATTTTGGAGTATTGTTGCGGATAGTGGGTCTGGCTTCTAATCCCAGGTCTTTGAACTTTGATGCGGATAGTGGGCTTAACGTGGATAGTGGACTTCTGACGTCTGGGTTCGGCAGTAATTATACCGAAACCCTTACCCCTTCCTTTTTAAGGGGGGCTTCTACGCCCTAATTTTGGAGTATTGTTGCGGATAGTGGATCTGGTTTCTAAACCCAGGTCTTTGGACCTTGATGCGGATAGTGGGCTTAACGTGGATAGTGGACTTCTGGCGTCTGGGTTCGGCAGCAATTATACCGAAACCCTTACCCCTTCCTTTATAGTGGGGGGGCTTCTACGCCCTAATTTTGGAGTATTGTTGCGGATAGTGGATCTGGTTTCTAAACCTAGGTCTTTGGACCTTGATGCGGATAGTGGACTTAACGTGGATAGTGGACCTCTGACGTCTGGGTTCGGCAGTAATTTTACCGAAACCCTTTCCCTTTCTTTTCTTACCTCAACCCCTAGGGGGCGACGCGGATAGTATAAATGGTCTCTAAGCCCAATATTTGGTAACGGAATGCGGAGGGTGGTGACGAAACCCTCGCATTTGGATTTTGGCAAAACCGAAGTGCATGTGACAGCAAAATTGTAAATTCTGGTTTTCGCTATTTTGGCCTTTGAAGGGGTGCCACATCTTTGTGTAATTGTTTAGAAGGGTTTAGACCCGCTTTCTGCTCGTGCTATTGCATTCATGGATCTCTGTCACGCAACGAAGTTCTCGGAGTGGGACGAGCGACGGTCTGATGCCTTGCCTTTCACGCCTCTTAACCTGTCAGTCGTCGGACGAGCAGGGAGGCCTGATCGAGAGAGATTTACTTCACCTAACCTGGCCCGAACCACCGGACACCGCGCGAGATCAAAGTCACGAGCGTGTCAGGGATCCATGTCTGTGATCGTTCCGTGACGCCCATTGTGGAAATGTATGAACGGTTACTGGTGGATCTGTGACGGGTATACTTTGTTTCCCCCCCTTCTGGTTTGTCCGGAAGATGGGGCACGGCATGGCTTACGGGCATAAGCACGCTCCTGCTGGGGGGTCGTGTGGGTGTCCACTCACTGACTCTTTTTCTGTTTGCCTTGCTCTGCAAACGGAAAGGAGTCGTCGTCTGCTGGTTGGCCTGTTTTGCATACCCCAAGGGGTTAATATGTGGGCGGGAAATGGTTAATTATGGCTTACTGTATTTGGTGGTATGTGGATTTGGCTGGGTATATTAAAAAATTTTTTTTGGAAGAAACAATGGTTAGTTTAATGCTATTTGGCTGGTCTTGAGTGTTGTAATTTTACTCCAACCCACACGGGGGAGTTCCTGTATTGACTACGGTGGTGTTATGGCGCTAGTGGCTAGGCTAGGACTTAGCCCCGCCCTTTAGCATTGGGAAGTGTAGCTGTGGCGCAGCAGGGCGGCGCCATGTTGGTGTGCGGACATTAGAGCTCACATCCGAGTTTCTTCGCCTCAAAACTCGCTTTGTGTAAGTATGGAATGTTCATTTAACTGTCAGAAATGAATATTTGTCAATAACTACCCATATTTCACAGGAATATGGCCAATACACGATGACGACGAGGCCGTGCGGCTTACTGTTATAGTGGGGGGTAAGACCGAAAGTGAAACTTGAATAAAAGTCTAAATGTTTCAATAAAAATGGAAATACTTATTGAGTTTTCATGGTGGAAACACGTTGACTGTGTACTTATGACAAAAATGTGATGCATGCTGGATAAGCTATTTACGGTAAAATACCGCTTTTGCTGTGAACACCGCTCGGGACTTGATCACCCTGGGCTGGGCCAACCTTGCTTACCGTGTCCAGATATAAGTGGCCGAAACACGGGATGACGGCATGGCAGTCTGCTGATGACTAATTGGTGTTCACCTAATACATCGTTTCCGAAAAAATGTTGAATTATGTCAGAGAATGATGAAATAACAATGTTTGGGTATTTTACTATGTTTCAATATTGGTATTTGTGGTGAAATGGTAAGTATAAAACCAGGTAAACCTCTTAATTGAATGTTTGATCATGTAATTTTGAAAGTTGACAGCCAATCATGGGGTTTTTGGCCTTGTAGAATTCAAAAAACCGTTTTCAGGCTCCTAAATGACCTAATTCTGGCTAGAAAAAAGTAGTGGAATTGACTTTTTAGGGGAAATTGTAATTCCCGATTTGTCCACTGGATGGGGGGCTTTGGCCATTTACCAGTGGACGTGTAATGGTATATAAACCAAGATTGAAATTTAGTGATTTTGGATACATTTGTAGCCTGTGAGAACTGTTTTTTGAGATTTTGGGAATGTTATTGGGGTACATATTAGTGGAAATTACGTTTTCTGTCATTTCGACTTTTCAATACCTGGTTTTGATTAAATATTGGGGATGTTGCTATTTGGAGTTTAACGCGGATAGTGGTTTTAACGTGGATAGTGGACCTCTGGCGTCTGGGTTCGGCAGTAATTATACCGAAACCCTTACCCCTTCCTTTATAGGGGGGGCTTCTACGCCCTAATTTTGGAGTATTGTTGCGGATAGTGGGTCTGGCTTCTAATCCCAGGTCTTTGAACTTTGATGCGGATAGTGGGCTTAACGTGGATAGTGGACTTCTGACGTCTGGGTTCGGCAGTAATTATACCGAAACCCTTACCCCTTCCTTTTTAAGGGGGGCTTCTACGCCCTAATTTTGGAGTATTGTTGCGGATAGTGGATCTGGTTTCTAAACCCAGGTCTTTGGACCTTGATGCGGATAGTGGGCTTAACGTGGATAGTGGACTTCTGGCGTCTGGGTTCGGCAGCAATTATACCGAAACCCTTACCCCTTCCTTTATAGTGGGGGGGCTTCTACGCCCTAATTTTGGAGTATTGTTGCGGATAGTGGATCTGGTTTCTAAACCTAGGTCTTTGGACCTTGATGCGGATAGTGGACTTAACGTGGATAGTGGACCTCTGACGTCTGGGTTCGGCAGTAATTTTACCGAAACCCTTTCCCTTTCTTTTCTTACCTCAACCCCTAGGGGGCGACGCGGATAGTATAAATGGTCTCTAAGCCCAATATTTGGTAACGGAATGCGGAGGGTGGTGACGAAACCCTCGCATTTGGATTTTGGCAAAACCGAAGTGCATGTGACAGCAAAATTGTAAATTCTGGTTTTCGCTATTTTGGCCTTTGAAGGGGTGCCACATCTTTGTGTAATTGTTTAGAAGGGTTTAGACCCGCTTTCTGCTCGTGCTATTGCATTCATGGATCTCTGTCACGCAACGAAGTTCTCGGAGTGGGACGAGCGACGGTCTGATGCCTTGCCTTTCACGCCTCTTAACCTGTCAGTCGTCGGACGAGCAGGGAGGCCTGATCGAGAGAGATTTACTTCACCTAACCTGGCCCGAACCACCGGACACCGCGCGAGATCAAAGTCACGAGCGTGTCAGGGATCCATGTCTGTGATCGTTCCGTGACGCCCATTGTGGAAATGTATGAACGGTTACTGGTGGATCTGTGACGGGTATACTTTGTTTCCCCCCCTTCTGGTTTGTCCGGAAGATGGGGCACGGCATGGCTTACGGGCATAAGCACGCTCCTGCTGGGGGGTCGTGTGGGTGTCCACTCACTGACTCTTTTTCTGTTTGCCTTGCTCTGCAAACGGAAAGGAGTCGTCGTCTGCTGGTTGGCCTGTTTTGCATACCCCAAGGGGTTAATATGTGGGCGGGAAATGGTTAATTATGGCTTACTGTATTTGGTGGTATGTGGATTTGGCTGGGTATATTAAAAAATTTTTTTTGGAAGAAACAATGGTTAGTTTAATGCTATTTGGCTGGTCTTGAGTGTTGTAATTTTACTCCAACCCACACGGGGGAGTTCCTGTATTGACTACGGTGGTGTTATGGCGCTAGTGGCTAGGCTAGGACTTAGCCCCGCCCTTTAGCATTGGGAAGTGTAGCTGTGGCGCAGCAGGGCGGCGCCATGTTGGTGTGCGGACATTAGAGCTCACATCCGAGTTTCTTCGCCTCAAAACTCGCTTTGTGTAAGTATGGAATGTTCATTTAACTGTCAGAAATGAATATTTGTCAATAACTACCCATATTTCACAGGAATATGGCCAATACACGATGACGACGAGGCCGTGCGGCTTACTGTTATAGTGGGGGGTAAGACCGAAAGTGAAACTTGAATAAAAGTCTAAATGTTTCAATAAAAATGGAAATACTTATTGAGTTTTCATGGTGGAAACACGTTGACTGTGTACTTATGACAAAAATGTGATGCATGCTGGATAAGCTATTTACGGTAAAATACCGCTTTTGCTGTGAACACCGCTCGGGACTTGATCACCCTGGGCTGGGCCAACCTTGCTTACCGTGTCCAGATATAAGTGGCCGAAACACGGGATGACGGCATGGCAGTCTGCTGATGACTAATTGGTGTTCACCTAATACATCGTTTCCGAAAAAATGTTGAATTATGTCAGAGAATGATGAAATAACAATGTTTGGGTATTTTACTATGTTTCAATATTGGTATTTGTGGTGAAATGGTAAGTATAAAACCAGGTAAACCTCTTAATTGAATGTTTGATCATGTAATTTTGAAAGTTGACAGCCAATCATGGGGTTTTTGGCCTTGTAGAATTCAAAAAACCGTTTTCAGGCTCCTAAATGACCTAATTCTGGCTAGAAAAAAGTAGTGGAATTGACTTTTTAGGGGAAATTGTAATTCCCGATTTGTCCACTGGATGGGGGGCTTTGGCCATTTACCAGTGGACGTGTAATGGTATATAAACCAAGATTGAAATTTAGTGATTTTGGATACATTTGTAGCCTGTGAGAACTGTTTTTTGAGATTTTGGGAATGTTATTGGGGTACATATTAGTGGAAATTACGTTTTCTGTCATTTCGACTTTTCAATACCTGGTTTTGATTAAATATTGGGGATGTTGCTATTTGGAGTTTAACGCGGATAGTGGTTTTAACGTGGATAGTGGACCTCTGGCGTCTGGGTTCGGCAGTAATTATACCGAAACCCTTACCCCTTCCTTTATAGGGGGGGCTTCTACGCCCTAATTTTGGAGTATTGTTGCGGATAGTGGGTCTGGCTTCTAATCCCAGGTCTTTGAACTTTGATGCGGATAGTGGGCTTAACGTGGATAGTGGACTTCTGACGTCTGGGTTCGGCAGTAATTATACCGAAACCCTTACCCCTTCCTTTTTAAGGGGGGCTTCTACGCCCTAATTTTGGAGTATTGTTGCGGATAGTGGATCTGGTTTCTAAACCCAGGTCTTTGGACCTTGATGCGGATAGTGGGCTTAACGTGGATAGTGGACTTCTGGCGTCTGGGTTCGGCAGCAATTATACCGAAACCCTTACCCCTTCCTTTATAGTGGGGGGGCTTCTACGCCCTAATTTTGGAGTATTGTTGCGGATAGTGGATCTGGTTTCTAAACCTAGGTCTTTGGACCTTGATGCGGATAGTGGACTTAACGTGGATAGTGGACCTCTGACGTCTGGGTTCGGCAGTAATTTTACCGAAACCCTTTCCCTTTCTTTTCTTACCTCAACCCCTAGGGGGCGACGCGGATAGTATAAATGGTCTCTAAGCCCAATATTTGGTAACGGAATGCGGAGGGTGGTGACGAAACCCTCGCATTTGGATTTTGGCAAAACCGAAGTGCATGTGACAGCAAAATTGTAAATTCTGGTTTTCGCTATTTTGGCCTTTGAAGGGGTGCCACATCTTTGTGTAATTGTTTAGAAGGGTTTAGACCCGCTTTCTGCTCGTGCTATTGCATTCATGGATCTCTGTCACGCAACGAAGTTCTCGGAGTGGGACGAGCGACGGTCTGATGCCTTGCCTTTCACGCCTCTTAACCTGTCAGTCGTCGGACGAGCAGGGAGGCCTGATCGAGAGAGATTTACTTCACCTAACCTGGCCCGAACCACCGGACACCGCGCGAGATCAAAGTCACGAGCGTGTCAGGGATCCATGTCTGTGATCGTTCCGTGACGCCCATTGTGGAAATGTATGAACGGTTACTGGTGGATCTGTGACGGGTATACTTTGTTTCCCCCCCTTCTGGTTTGTCCGGAAGATGGGGCACGGCATGGCTTACGGGCATAAGCACGCTCCTGCTGGGGGGTCGTGTGGGTGTCCACTCACTGACTCTTTTTCTGTTTGCCTTGCTCTGCAAACGGAAAGGAGTCGTCGTCTGCTGGTTGGCCTGTTTTGCATACCCCAAGGGGTTAATATGTGGGCGGGAAATGGTTAATTATGGCTTACTGTATTTGGTGGTATGTGGATTTGGCTGGGTATATTAAAAAATTTTTTTTGGAAGAAACAATGGTTAGTTTAATGCTATTTGGCTGGTCTTGAGTGTTGTAATTTTACTCCAACCCACACGGGGGAGTTCCTGTATTGACTACGGTGGTGTTATGGCGCTAGTGGCTAGGCTAGGACTTAGCCCCGCCCTTTAGCATTGGGAAGTGTAGCTGTGGCGCAGCAGGGCGGCGCCATGTTGGTGTGCGGACATTAGAGCTCACATCCGAGTTTCTTCGCCTCAAAACTCGCTTTGTGTAAGTATGGAATGTTCATTTAACTGTCAGAAATGAATATTTGTCAATAACTACCCATATTTCACAGGAATATGGCCAATACACGATGACGACGAGGCCGTGCGGCTTACTGTTATAGTGGGGGGTAAGACCGAAAGTGAAACTTGAATAAAAGTCTAAATGTTTCAATAAAAATGGAAATACTTATTGAGTTTTCATGGTGGAAACACGTTGACTGTGTACTTATGACAAAAATGTGATGCATGCTGGATAAGCTATTTACGGTAAAATACCGCTTTTGCTGTGAACACCGCTCGGGACTTGATCACCCTGGGCTGGGCCAACCTTGCTTACCGTGTCCAGATATAAGTGGCCGAAACACGGGATGACGGCATGGCAGTCTGCTGATGACTAATTGGTGTTCACCTAATACATCGTTTCCGAAAAAATGTTGAATTATGTCAGAGAATGATGAAATAACAATGTTTGGGTATTTTACTATGTTTCAATATTGGTATTTGTGGTGAAATGGTAAGTATAAAACCAGGTAAACCTCTTAATTGAATGTTTGATCATGTAATTTTGAAAGTTGACAGCCAATCATGGGGTTTTTGGCCTTGTAGAATTCAAAAAACCGTTTTCAGGCTCCTAAATGACCTAATTCTGGCTAGAAAAAAGTAGTGGAATTGACTTTTTAGGGGAAATTGTAATTCCCGATTTGTCCACTGGATGGGGGGCTTTGGCCATTTACCAGTGGACGTGTAATGGTATATAAACCAAGATTGAAATTTAGTGATTTTGGATACATTTGTAGCCTGTGAGAACTGTTTTTTGAGATTTTGGGAATGTTATTGGGGTACATATTAGTGGAAATTACGTTTTCTGTCATTTCGACTTTTCAATACCTGGTTTTGATTAAATATTGGGGATGTTGCTATTTGGAGTTTAACGCGGATAGTGGTTTTAACGTGGATAGTGGACCTCTGGCGTCTGGGTTCGGCAGTAATTATACCGAAACCCTTACCCCTTCCTTTATAGGGGGGGCTTCTACGCCCTAATTTTGGAGTATTGTTGCGGATAGTGGGTCTGGCTTCTAATCCCAGGTCTTTGAACTTTGATGCGGATAGTGGGCTTAACGTGGATAGTGGACTTCTGACGTCTGGGTTCGGCAGTAATTATACCGAAACCCTTACCCCTTCCTTTTTAAGGGGGGCTTCTACGCCCTAATTTTGGAGTATTGTTGCGGATAGTGGATCTGGTTTCTAAACCCAGGTCTTTGGACCTTGATGCGGATAGTGGGCTTAACGTGGATAGTGGACTTCTGGCGTCTGGGTTCGGCAGCAATTATACCGAAACCCTTACCCCTTCCTTTATAGTGGGGGGGCTTCTACGCCCTAATTTTGGAGTATTGTTGCGGATAGTGGATCTGGTTTCTAAACCTAGGTCTTTGGACCTTGATGCGGATAGTGGACTTAACGTGGATAGTGGACCTCTGACGTCTGGGTTCGGCAGTAATTTTACCGAAACCCTTTCCCTTTCTTTTCTTACCTCAACCCCTAGGGGGCGACGCGGATAGTATAAATGGTCTCTAAGCCCAATATTTGGTAACGGAATGCGGAGGGTGGTGACGAAACCCTCGCATTTGGATTTTGGCAAAACCGAAGTGCATGTGACAGCAAAATTGTAAATTCTGGTTTTCGCTATTTTGGCCTTTGAAGGGGTGCCACATCTTTGTGTAATTGTTTAGAAGGGTTTAGACCCGCTTTCTGCTCGTGCTATTGCATTCATGGATCTCTGTCACGCAACGAAGTTCTCGGAGTGGGACGAGCGACGGTCTGATGCCTTGCCTTTCACGCCTCTTAACCTGTCAGTCGTCGGACGAGCAGGGAGGCCTGATCGAGAGAGATTTACTTCACCTAACCTGGCCCGAACCACCGGACACCGCGCGAGATCAAAGTCACGAGCGTGTCAGGGATCCATGTCTGTGATCGTTCCGTGACGCCCATTGTGGAAATGTATGAACGGTTACTGGTGGATCTGTGACGGGTATACTTTGTTTCCCCCCCTTCTGGTTTGTCCGGAAGATGGGGCACGGCATGGCTTACGGGCATAAGCACGCTCCTGCTGGGGGGTCGTGTGGGTGTCCACTCACTGACTCTTTTTCTGTTTGCCTTGCTCTGCAAACGGAAAGGAGTCGTCGTCTGCTGGTTGGCCTGTTTTGCATACCCCAAGGGGTTAATATGTGGGCGGGAAATGGTTAATTATGGCTTACTGTATTTGGTGGTATGTGGATTTGGCTGGGTATATTAAAAAATTTTTTTTGGAAGAAACAATGGTTAGTTTAATGCTATTTGGCTGGTCTTGAGTGTTGTAATTTTACTCCAACCCACACGGGGGAGTTCCTGTATTGACTACGGTGGTGTTATGGCGCTAGTGGCTAGGCTAGGACTTAGCCCCGCCCTTTAGCATTGGGAAGTGTAGCTGTGACGCAGCAGGGCGGCGCCATGTTGGTGTGCGGACATTAGAGCTCACATCCGAGTTTCTTCGCCTCAAAACTCGCTTTGTGTAAGTATGGAATGTTCATTTAACTGTCAGAAATGAATATTTGTCAATAACTACCCATATTTCACAGGAATATGGCCAATACACGATGACGACGAGGCCGTGCGGCTTACTGTTATAGTGGGGGGTAAGACCGAAAGTGAAACTTGAATAAAAGTCTAAATGTTTCAATAAAAATGGAAATACTTATTGAGTTTTCATGGTGGAAACACGTTGACTGTGTACTTATGACAAAAATGTGATGCATGCTGGATAAGCTATTTACGGTAAAATACCGCTTTTGCTGTGAACACCGCTCGGGACTTGATCACCCTGGGCTGGGCCAACCTTGCTTACCGTGTCCAGATATAAGTGGCCGAAACACGGGATGACGGCATGGCAGTCTGCTGATGACTAATTGGTGTTCACCTAATACATCGTTTCCGAAAAAATGTTGAATTATGTCAGAGAATGATGAAATAACAATGTTTGGGTATTTTACTATGTTTCAATATTGGTATTTGTGGTGAAATGGTAAGTATAAAACCAGGTAAACCTCTTAATTGAATGTTTGATCATGTAATTTTGAAAGTTGACAGCCAATCATGGGGTTTTTGGCCTTGTAGAATTCAAAAAACCGTTTTCAGGCTCCTAAATGACCTAATTCTGGCTAGAAAAAAGTAGTGGAATTGACTTTTTAGGGGAAATTGTAATTCCCGATTTGTCCACTGGATGGGGGGCTTTGGCCATTTACCAGTGGACGTGTAATGGTATATAAACCAAGATTGAAATTTAGTGATTTTGGATACATTTGTAGCCTGTGAGAACTGTTTTTTGAGATTTTGGGAATGTTATTGGGGTACATATTAGTGGAAATTACGTTTTCTGTCATTTCGACTTTTCAATACCTGGTTTTGATTAAATATTGGGGATGTTGCTATTTGGAGTTTAACGCGGATAGTGGTTTTAACGTGGATAGTGGACCTCTGGCGTCTGGGTTCGGCAGTAATTATACCGAAACCCTTACCCCTTCCTTTATAGGGGGGGCTTCTACGCCCTAATTTTGGAGTATTGTTGCGGATAGTGGGTCTGGCTTCTAATCCCAGGTCTTTGAACTTTGATGCGGATAGTGGGCTTAACGTGGATAGTGGACTTCTGACGTCTGGGTTCGGCAGTAATTATACCGAAACCCTTACCCCTTCCTTTTTAAGGGGGGCTTCTACGCCCTAATTTTGGAGTATTGTTGCGGATAGTGGATCTGGTTTCTAAACCCAGGTCTTTGGACCTTGATGCGGATAGTGGGCTTAACGTGGATAGTGGACTTCTGGCGTCTGGGTTCGGCAGCAATTATACCGAAACCCTTACCCCTTCCTTTATAGTGGGGGGGCTTCTACGCCCTAATTTTGGAGTATTGTTGCGGATAGTGGATCTGGTTTCTAAACCTAGGTCTTTGGACCTTGATGCGGATAGTGGACTTAACGTGGATAGTGGACCTCTGACGTCTGGGTTCGGCAGTAATTTTACCGAAACCCTTTCCCTTTCTTTTCTTACCTCAACCCCTAGGGGGCGACGCGGATAGTATAAATGGTCTCTAAGCCCAATATTTGGTAACGGAATGCGGAGGGTGGTGACGAAACCCTCGCATTTGGATTTTGGCAAAACCGAAGTGCATGTGACAGCAAAATTGTAAATTCTGGTTTTCGCTATTTTGGCCTTTGAAGGGGTGCCACATCTTTGTGTAATTGTTTAGAAGGGTTTAGACCCGCTTTCTGCTCGTGCTATTGCATTCATGGATCTCTGTCACGCAACGAAGTTCTCGGAGTGGGACGAGCGACGGTCTGATGCCTTGCCTTTCACGCCTCTTAACCTGTCAGTCGTCGGACGAGCAGGGAGGCCTGATCGAGAGAGATTTACTTCACCTAACCTGGCCCGAACCACCGGACACCGCGCGAGATCAAAGTCACGAGCGTGTCAGGGATCCATGTCTGTGATCGTTCCGTGACGCCCATTGTGGAAATGTATGAACGGTTACTGGTGGATCTGTGACGGGTATACTTTGTTTCCCCCCCTTCTGGTTTGTCCGGAAGATGGGGCACGGCATGGCTTACGGGCATAAGCACGCTCCTGCTGGGGGGTCGTGTGGGTGTCCACTCACTGACTCTTTTTCTGTTTGCCTTGCTCTGCAAACGGAAAGGAGTCGTCGTCTGCTGGTTGGCCTGTTTTGCATACCCCAAGGGGTTAATATGTGGGCGGGAAATGGTTAATTATGGCTTACTGTATTTGGTGGTATGTGGATTTGGCTGGGTATATTAAAAAATTTTTTTTGGAAGAAACAATGGTTAGTTTAATGCTATTTGGCTGGTCTTGAGTGTTGTAATTTTACTCCAACCCACACGGGGGAGTTCCTGTATTGACTACGGTGGTGTTATGGCGCTAGTGGCTAGGCTAGGACTTAGCCCCGCCCTTTAGCATTGGGAAGTGTAGCTGTGGCGCAGCAGGGCGGCGCCATGTTGGTGTGCGGACATTAGAGCTCACATCCGAGTTTCTTCGCCTCAAAACTCGCTTTGTGTAAGTATGGAATGTTCATTTAACTGTCAGAAATGAATATTTGTCAATAACTACCCATATTTCACAGGAATATGGCCAATACACGATGACGACGAGGCCGTGCGGCTTACTGTTATAGTGGGGGGTAAGACCGAAAGTGAAACTTGAATAAAAGTCTAAATGTTTCAATAAAAATGGAAATACTTATTGAGTTTTCATGGTGGAAACACGTTGACTGTGTACTTATGACAAAAATGTGATGCATGCTGGATAAGCTATTTACGGTAAAATACCGCTTTTGCTGTGAACACCGCTCGGGACTTGATCACCCTGGGCTGGGCCAACCTTGCTTACCGTGTCCAGATATAAGTGGCCGAAACACGGGATGACGGCATGGCAGTCTGCTGATGACTAATTGGTGTTCACCTAATACATCGTTTCCGAAAAAATGTTGAATTATGTCAGAGAATGATGAAATAACAATGTTTGGGTATTTTACTATGTTTCAATATTGGTATTTGTGGTGAAATGGTAAGTATAAAACCAGGTAAACCTCTTAATTGAATGTTTGATCATGTAATTTTGAAAGTTGACAGCCAATCATGGGGTTTTTGGCCTTGTAGAATTCAAAAAACCGTTTTCAGGCTCCTAAATGACCTAATTCTGGCTAGAAAAAAGTAGTGGAATTGACTTTTTAGGGGAAATTGTAATTCCCGATTTGTCCACTGGATGGGGGGCTTTGGCCATTTACCAGTGGACGTGTAATGGTATATAAACCAAGATTGAAATTTAGTGATTTTGGATACATTTGTAGCCTGTGAGAACTGTTTTTTGAGATTTTGGGAATGTTATTGGGGTACATATTAGTGGAAATTACGTTTTCTGTCATTTCGACTTTTCAATACCTGGTTTTGATTAAATATTGGGGATGTTGCTATTTGGAGTTTAACGCGGATAGTGGTTTTAACGTGGATAGTGGACCTCTGGCGTCTGGGTTCGGCAGTAATTATACCGAAACCCTTACCCCTTCCTTTATAGGGGGGGCTTCTACGCCCTAATTTTGGAGTATTGTTGCGGATAGTGGGTCTGGCTTCTAATCCCAGGTCTTTGAACTTTGATGCGGATAGTGGGCTTAACGTGGATAGTGGACTTCTGACGTCTGGGTTCGGCAGTAATTATACCGAAACCCTTACCCCTTCCTTTTTAAGGGGGGCTTCTACGCCCTAATTTTGGAGTATTGTTGCGGATAGTGGATCTGGTTTCTAAACCCAGGTCTTTGGACCTTGATGCGGATAGTGGGCTTAACGTGGATAGTGGACTTCTGGCGTCTGGGTTCGGCAGCAATTATACCGAAACCCTTACCCCTTCCTTTATAGTGGGGGGGCTTCTACGCCCTAATTTTGGAGTATTGTTGCGGATAGTGGATCTGGTTTCTAAACCTAGGTCTTTGGACCTTGATGCGGATAGTGGACTTAACGTGGATAGTGGACCTCTGACGTCTGGGTTCGGCAGTAATTTTACCGAAACCCTTTCCCTTTCTTTTCTTACCTCAACCCCTAGGGGGCGACGCGGATAGTATAAATGGTCTCTAAGCCCAATATTTGGTAACGGAATGCGGAGGGTGGTGACGAAACCCTCGCATTTGGATTTTGGCAAAACCGAAGTGCATGTGACAGCAAAATTGTAAATTCTGGTTTTCGCTATTTTGGCCTTTGAAGGGGTGCCACATCTTTGTGTAATTGTTTAGAAGGGTTTAGACCCGCTTTCTGCTCGTGCTATTGCATTCATGGATCTCTGTCACGCAACGAAGTTCTCGGAGTGGGACGAGCGACGGTCTGATGCCTTGCCTTTCACGCCTCTTAACCTGTCAGTCGTCGGACGAGCAGGGAGGCCTGATCGAGAGAGATTTACTTCACCTAACCTGGCCCGAACCACCGGACACCGCGCGAGATCAAAGTCACGAGCGTGTCAGGGATCCATGTCTGTGATCGTTCCGTGACGCCCATTGTGGAAATGTATGAACGGTTACTGGTGGATCTGTGACGGGTATACTTTGTTTCCCCCCCTTCTGGTTTGTCCGGAAGATGGGGCACGGCATGGCTTACGGGCATAAGCACGCTCCTGCTGGGGGGTCGTGTGGGTGTCCACTCACTGACTCTTTTTCTGTTTGCCTTGCTCTGCAAACGGAAAGGAGTCGTCGTCTGCTGGTTGGCCTGTTTTGCATACCCCAAGGGGTTAATATGTGGGCGGGAAATGGTTAATTATGGCTTACTGTATTTGGTGGTATGTGGATTTGGCTGGGTATATTAAAAAATTTTTTTTGGAAGAAACAATGGTTAGTTTAATGCTATTTGGCTGGTCTTGAGTGTTGTAATTTTACTCCAACCCACACGGGGGAGTTCCTGTATTGACTACGGTGGTGTTATGGCGCTAGTGGCTAGGCTAGGACTTAGCCCCGCCCTTTAGCATTGGGAAGTGTAGCTGTGGCGCAGCAGGGCGGCGCCATGTTGGTGTGCGGACATTAGAGCTCACATCCGAGTTTCTTCGCCTCAAAACTCGCTTTGTGTAAGTATGGAATGTTCATTTAACTGTCAGAAATGAATATTTGTCAATAACTACCCATATTTCACAGGAATATGGCCAATACACGATGACGACGAGGCCGTGCGGCTTACTGTTATAGTGGGGGGTAAGACCGAAAGTGAAACTTGAATAAAAGTCTAAATGTTTCAATAAAAATGGAAATACTTATTGAGTTTTCATGGTGGAAACACGTTGACTGTGTACTTATGACAAAAATGTGATGCATGCTGGATAAGCTATTTACGGTAAAATACCGCTTTTGCTGTGAACACCGCTCGGGACTTGATCACCCTGGGCTGGGCCAACCTTGCTTACCGTGTCCAGATATAAGTGGCCGAAACACGGGATGACGGCATGGCAGTCTGCTGATGACTAATTGGTGTTCACCTAATACATCGTTTCCGAAAAAATGTTGAATTATGTCAGAGAATGATGAAATAACAATGTTTGGGTATTTTACTATGTTTCAATATTGGTATTTGTGGTGAAATGGTAAGTATAAAACCAGGTAAACCTCTTAATTGAATGTTTGATCATGTAATTTTGAAAGTTGACAGCCAATCATGGGGTTTTTGGCCTTGTAGAATTCAAAAAACCGTTTTCAGGCTCCTAAATGACCTAATTCTGGCTAGAAAAAAGTAGTGGAATTGACTTTTTAGGGGAAATTGTAATTCCCGATTTGTCCACTGGATGGGGGGCTTTGGCCATTTACCAGTGGACGTGTAATGGTATATAAACCAAGATTGAAATTTAGTGATTTTGGATACATTTGTAGCCTGTGAGAACTGTTTTTTGAGATTTTGGGAATGTTATTGGGGTACATATTAGTGGAAATTACGTTTTCTGTCATTTCGACTTTTCAATACCTGGTTTTGATTAAATATTGGGGATGTTGCTATTTGGAGTTTAACGCGGATAGTGGTTTTAACGTGGATAGTGGACCTCTGGCGTCTGGGTTCGGCAGTAATTATACCGAAACCCTTACCCCTTCCTTTATAGGGGGGGCTTCTACGCCCTAATTTTGGAGTATTGTTGCGGATAGTGGGTCTGGCTTCTAATCCCAGGTCTTTGAACTTTGATGCGGATAGTGGGCTTAACGTGGATAGTGGACTTCTGACGTCTGGGTTCGGCAGTAATTATACCGAAACCCTTACCCCTTCCTTTTTAAGGGGGGCTTCTACGCCCTAATTTTGGAGTATTGTTGCGGATAGTGGATCTGGTTTCTAAACCCAGGTCTTTGGACCTTGATGCGGATAGTGGGCTTAACGTGGATAGTGGACTTCTGGCGTCTGGGTTCGGCAGCAATTATACCGAAACCCTTACCCCTTCCTTTATAGTGGGGGGGCTTCTACGCCCTAATTTTGGAGTATTGTTGCGGATAGTGGATCTGGTTTCTAAACCTAGGTCTTTGGACCTTGATGCGGATAGTGGACTTAACGTGGATAGTGGACCTCTGACGTCTGGGTTCGGCAGTAATTTTACCGAAACCCTTTCCCTTTCTTTTCTTACCTCAACCCCTAGGGGGCGACGCGGATAGTATAAATGGTCTCTAAGCCCAATATTTGGTAACGGAATGCGGAGGGTGGTGACGAAACCCTCGCATTTGGATTTTGGCAAAACCGAAGTGCATGTGACAGCAAAATTGTAAATTCTGGTTTTCGCTATTTTGGCCTTTGAAGGGGTGCCACATCTTTGTGTAATTGTTTAGAAGGGTTTAGACCCGCTTTCTGCTCGTGCTATTGCATTCATGGATCTCTGTCACGCAACGAAGTTCTCGGAGTGGGACGAGCGACGGTCTGATGCCTTGCCTTTCACGCCTCTTAACCTGTCAGTCGTCGGACGAGCAGGGAGGCCTGATCGAGAGAGATTTACTTCACCTAACCTGGCCCGAACCACCGGACACCGCGCGAGATCAAAGTCACGAGCGTGTCAGGGATCCATGTCTGTGATCGTTCCGTGACGCCCATTGTGGAAATGTATGAACGGTTACTGGTGGATCTGTGACGGGTATACTTTGTTTCCCCCCCTTCTGGTTTGTCCGGAAGATGGGGCACGGCATGGCTTACGGGCATAAGCACGCTCCTGCTGGGGGGTCGTGTGGGTGTCCACTCACTGACTCTTTTTCTGTTTGCCTTGCTCTGCAAACGGAAAGGAGTCGTCGTCTGCTGGTTGGCCTGTTTTGCATACCCCAAGGGGTTAATATGTGGGCGGGAAATGGTTAATTATGGCTTACTGTATTTGGTGGTATGTGGATTTGGCTGGGTATATTAAAAAATTTTTTTTGGAAGAAACAATGGTTAGTTTAATGCTATTTGGCTGGTCTTGAGTGTTGTAATTTTACTCCAACCCACACGGGGGAGTTCCTGTATTGACTACGGTGGTGTTATGGCGCTAGTGGCTAGGCTAGGACTTAGCCCCGCCCTTTAGCATTGGGAAGTGTAGCTGTGGCGCAGCAGGGCGGCGCCATGTTGGTGTGCGGACATTAGAGCTCACATCCGAGTTTCTTCGCCTCAAAACTCGCTTTGTGTAAGTATGGAATGTTCATTTAACTGTCAGAAATGAATATTTGTCAATAACTACCCATATTTCACAGGAATATGGCCAATACACGATGACGACGAGGCCGTGCGGCTTACTGTTATAGTGGGGGGTAAGACCGAAAGTGAAACTTGAATAAAAGTCTAAATGTTTCAATAAAAATGGAAATACTTATTGAGTTTTCATGGTGGAAACACGTTGACTGTGTACTTATGACAAAAATGTGATGCATGCTGGATAAGCTATTTACGGTAAAATACCGCTTTTGCTGTGAACACCGCTCGGGACTTGATCACCCTGGGCTGGGCCAACCTTGCTTACCGTGTCCAGATATAAGTGGCCGAAACACGGGATGACGGCATGGCAGTCTGCTGATGACTAATTGGTGTTCACCTAATACATCGTTTCCGAAAAAATGTTGAATTATGTCAGAGAATGATGAAATAACAATGTTTGGGTATTTTACTATGTTTCAATATTGGTATTTGTGGTGAAATGGTAAGTATAAAACCAGGTAAACCTCTTAATTGAATGTTTGATCATGTAATTTTGAAAGTTGACAGCCAATCATGGGGTTTTTGGCCTTGTAGAATTCAAAAAACCGTTTTCAGGCTCCTAAATGACCTAATTCTGGCTAGAAAAAAGTAGTGGAATTGACTTTTTAGGGGAAATTGTAATTCCCGATTTGTCCACTGGATGGGGGGCTTTGGCCATTTACCAGTGGACGTGTAATGGTATATAAACCAAGATTGAAATTTAGTGATTTTGGATACATTTGTAGCCTGTGAGAACTGTTTTTTGAGATTTTGGGAATGTTATTGGGGTACATATTAGTGGAAATTACGTTTTCTGTCATTTCGACTTTTCAATACCTGGTTTTGATTAAATATTGGGGATGTTGCTATTTGGAGTTTAACGCGGATAGTGGTTTTAACGTGGATAGTGGACCTCTGGCGTCTGGGTTCGGCAGTAATTATACCGAAACCCTTACCCCTTCCTTTATAGGGGGGGCTTCTACGCCCTAATTTTGGAGTATTGTTGCGGATAGTGGGTCTGGCTTCTAATCCCAGGTCTTTGAACTTTGATGCGGATAGTGGGCTTAACGTGGATAGTGGACTTCTGACGTCTGGGTTCGGCAGTAATTATACCGAAACCCTTACCCCTTCCTTTTTAAGGGGGGCTTCTACGCCCTAATTTTGGAGTATTGTTGCGGATAGTGGATCTGGTTTCTAAACCCAGGTCTTTGGACCTTGATGCGGATAGTGGGCTTAACGTGGATAGTGGACTTCTGGCGTCTGGGTTCGGCAGCAATTATACCGAAACCCTTACCCCTTCCTTTATAGTGGGGGGGCTTCTACGCCCTAATTTTGGAGTATTGTTGCGGATAGTGGATCTGGTTTCTAAACCTAGGTCTTTGGACCTTGATGCGGATAGTGGACTTAACGTGGATAGTGGACCTCTGACGTCTGGGTTCGGCAGTAATTTTACCGAAACCCTTTCCCTTTCTTTTCTTACCTCAACCCCTAGGGGGCGACGCGGATAGTATAAATGGTCTCTAAGCCCAATATTTGGTAACGGAATGCGGAGGGTGGTGACGAAACCCTCGCATTTGGATTTTGGCAAAACCGAAGTGCATGTGACAGCAAAATTGTAAATTCTGGTTTTCGCTATTTTGGCCTTTGAAGGGGTGCCACATCTTTGTGTAATTGTTTAGAAGGGTTTAGACCCGCTTTCTGCTCGTGCTATTGCATTCATGGATCTCTGTCACGCAACGAAGTTCTCGGAGTGGGACGAGCGACGGTCTGATGCCTTGCCTTTCACGCCTCTTAACCTGTCAGTCGTCGGACGAGCAGGGAGGCCTGATCGAGAGAGATTTACTTCACCTAACCTGGCCCGAACCACCGGACACCGCGCGAGATCAAAGTCACGAGCGTGTCAGGGATCCATGTCTGTGATCGTTCCGTGACGCCCATTGTGGAAATGTATGAACGGTTACTGGTGGATCTGTGACGGGTATACTTTGTTTCCCCCCCTTCTGGTTTGTCCGGAAGATGGGGCACGGCATGGCTTACGGGCATAAGCACGCTCCTGCTGGGGGGTCGTGTGGGTGTCCACTCACTGACTCTTTTTCTGTTTGCCTTGCTCTGCAAACGGAAAGGAGTCGTCGTCTGCTGGTTGGCCTGTTTTGCATACCCCAAGGGGTTAATATGTGGGCGGGAAATGGTTAATTATGGCTTACTGTATTTGGTGGTATGTGGATTTGGCTGGGTATATTAAAAAATTTTTTTTGGAAGAAACAATGGTTAGTTTAATGCTATTTGGCTGGTCTTGAGTGTTGTAATTTTACTCCAACCCACACGGGGGAGTTCCTGTATTGACTACGGTGGTGTTATGGCGCTAGTGGCTAGGCTAGGACTTAGCCCCGCCCTTTAGCATTGGGAAGTGTAGCTGTGGCGCAGCAGGGCGGCGCCATGTTGGTGTGCGGACATTAGAGCTCACATCCGAGTTTCTTCGCCTCAAAACTCGCTTTGTGTAAGTATGGAATGTTCATTTAACTGTCAGAAATGAATATTTGTCAATAACTACCCATATTTCACAGGAATATGGCCAATACACGATGACGACGAGGCCGTGCGGCTTACTGTTATAGTGGGGGGTAAGACCGAAAGTGAAACTTGAATAAAAGTCTAAATGTTTCAATAAAAATGGAAATACTTATTGAGTTTTCATGGTGGAAACACGTTGACTGTGTACTTATGACAAAAATGTGATGCATGCTGGATAAGCTATTTACGGTAAAATACCGCTTTTGCTGTGAACACCGCTCGGGACTTGATCACCCTGGGCTGGGCCAACCTTGCTTACCGTGTCCAGATATAAGTGGCCGAAACACGGGATGACGGCATGGCAGTCTGCTGATGACTAATTGGTGTTCACCTAATACATCGTTTCCGAAAAAATGTTGAATTATGTCAGAGAATGATGAAATAACAATGTTTGGGTATTTTACTATGTTTCAATATTGGTATTTGTGGTGAAATGGTAAGTATAAAACCAGGTAAACCTCTTAATTGAATGTTTGATCATGTAATTTTGAAAGTTGACAGCCAATCATGGGGTTTTTGGCCTTGTAGAATTCAAAAAACCGTTTTCAGGCTCCTAAATGACCTAATTCTGGCTAGAAAAAAGTAGTGGAATTGACTTTTTAGGGGAAATTGTAATTCCCGATTTGTCCACTGGATGGGGGGCTTTGGCCATTTACCAGTGGACGTGTAATGGTATATAAACCAAGATTGAAATTTAGTGATTTTGGATACATTTGTAGCCTGTGAGAACTGTTTTTTGAGATTTTGGGAATGTTATTGGGGTACATATTAGTGGAAATTACGTTTTCTGTCATTTCGACTTTTCAATACCTGGTTTTGATTAAATATTGGGGATGTTGCTATTTGGAGTTTAACGCGGATAGTGGTTTTAACGTGGATAGTGGACCTCTGGCGTCTGGGTTCGGCAGTAATTATACCGAAACCCTTACCCCTTCCTTTATAGGGGGGGCTTCTACGCCCTAATTTTGGAGTATTGTTGCGGATAGTGGGTCTGGCTTCTAATCCCAGGTCTTTGAACTTTGATGCGGATAGTGGGCTTAACGTGGATAGTGGACTTCTGACGTCTGGGTTCGGCAGTAATTATACCGAAACCCTTACCCCTTCCTTTTTAAGGGGGGCTTCTACGCCCTAATTTTGGAGTATTGTTGCGGATAGTGGATCTGGTTTCTAAACCCAGGTCTTTGGACCTTGATGCGGATAGTGGGCTTAACGTGGATAGTGGACTTCTGGCGTCTGGGTTCGGCAGCAATTATACCGAAACCCTTACCCCTTCCTTTATAGTGGGGGGGCTTCTACGCCCTAATTTTGGAGTATTGTTGCGGATAGTGGATCTGGTTTCTAAACCTAGGTCTTTGGACCTTGATGCGGATAGTGGACTTAACGTGGATAGTGGACCTCTGACGTCTGGGTTCGGCAGTAATTTTACCGAAACCCTTTCCCTTTCTTTTCTTACCTCAACCCCTAGGGGGCGACGCGGATAGTATAAATGGTCTCTAAGCCCAATATTTGGTAACGGAATGCGGAGGGTGGTGACGAAACCCTCGCATTTGGATTTTGGCAAAACCGAAGTGCATGTGACAGCAAAATTGTAAATTCTGGTTTTCGCTATTTTGGCCTTTGAAGGGGTGCCACATCTTTGTGTAATTGTTTAGAAGGGTTTAGACCCGCTTTCTGCTCGTGCTATTGCATTCATGGATCTCTGTCACGCAACGAAGTTCTCGGAGTGGGACGAGCGACGGTCTGATGCCTTGCCTTTCACGCCTCTTAACCTGTCAGTCGTCGGACGAGCAGGGAGGCCTGATCGAGAGAGATTTACTTCACCTAACCTGGCCCGAACCACCGGACACCGCGCGAGATCAAAGTCACGAGCGTGTCAGGGATCCATGTCTGTGATCGTTCCGTGACGCCCATTGTGGAAATGTATGAACGGTTACTGGTGGATCTGTGACGGGTATACTTTGTTTCCCCCCCTTCTGGTTTGTCCGGAAGATGGGGCACGGCATGGCTTACGGGCATAAGCACGCTCCTGCTGGGGGGTCGTGTGGGTGTCCACTCACTGACTCTTTTTCTGTTTGCCTTGCTCTGCAAACGGAAAGGAGTCGTCGTCTGCTGGTTGGCCTGTTTTGCATACCCCAAGGGGTTAATATGTGGGCGGGAAATGGTTAATTATGGCTTACTGTATTTGGTGGTATGTGGATTTGGCTGGGTATATTAAAAAATTTTTTTTGGAAGAAACAATGGTTAGTTTAATGCTATTTGGCTGGTCTTGAGTGTTGTAATTTTACTCCAACCCACACGGGGGAGTTCCTGTATTGACTACGGTGGTGTTATGGCGCTAGTGGCTAGGCTAGGACTTAGCCCCGCCCTTTAGCATTGGGAAGTGTAGCTGTGGCGCAGCAGGGCGGCGCCATGTTGGTGTGCGGACATTAGAGCTCACATCCGAGTTTCTTCGCCTCAAAACTCGCTTTGTGTAAGTATGGAATGTTCATTTAACTGTCAGAAATGAATATTTGTCAATAACTACCCATATTTCACAGGAATATGGCCAATACACGATGACGACGAGGCCGTGCGGCTTACTGTTATAGTGGGGGGTAAGACCGAAAGTGAAACTTGAATAAAAGTCTAAATGTTTCAATAAAAATGGAAATACTTATTGAGTTTTCATGGTGGAAACACGTTGACTGTGTACTTATGACAAAAATGTGATGCATGCTGGATAAGCTATTTACGGTAAAATACCGCTTTTGCTGTGAACACCGCTCGGGACTTGATCACCCTGGGCTGGGCCAACCTTGCTTACCGTGTCCAGATATAAGTGGCCGAAACACGGGATGACGGCATGGCAGTCTGCTGATGACTAATTGGTGTTCACCTAATACATCGTTTCCGAAAAAATGTTGAATTATGTCAGAGAATGATGAAATAACAATGTTTGGGTATTTTACTATGTTTCAATATTGGTATTTGTGGTGAAATGGTAAGTATAAAACCAGGTAAACCTCTTAATTGAATGTTTGATCATGTAATTTTGAAAGTTGACAGCCAATCATGGGGTTTTTGGCCTTGTAGAATTCAAAAAACCGTTTTCAGGCTCCTAAATGACCTAATTCTGGCTAGAAAAAAGTAGTGGAATTGACTTTTTAGGGGAAATTGTAATTCCCGATTTGTCCACTGGATGGGGGGCTTTGGCCATTTACCAGTGGACGTGTAATGGTATATAAACCAAGATTGAAATTTAGTGATTTTGGATACATTTGTAGCCTGTGAGAACTGTTTTTTGAGATTTTGGGAATGTTATTGGGGTACATATTAGTGGAAATTACGTTTTCTGTCATTTCGACTTTTCAATACCTGGTTTTGATTAAATATTGGGGATGTTGCTATTTGGAGTTTAACGCGGATAGTGGTTTTAACGTGGATAGTGGACCTCTGGCGTCTGGGTTCGGCAGTAATTATACCGAAACCCTTACCCCTTCCTTTATAGGGGGGGCTTCTACGCCCTAATTTTGGAGTATTGTTGCGGATAGTGGGTCTGGCTTCTAATCCCAGGTCTTTGAACTTTGATGCGGATAGTGGGCTTAACGTGGATAGTGGACTTCTGACGTCTGGGTTCGGCAGTAATTATACCGAAACCCTTACCCCTTCCTTTTTAAGGGGGGCTTCTACGCCCTAATTTTGGAGTATTGTTGCGGATAGTGGATCTGGTTTCTAAACCCAGGTCTTTGGACCTTGATGCGGATAGTGGGCTTAACGTGGATAGTGGACTTCTGGCGTCTGGGTTCGGCAGCAATTATACCGAAACCCTTACCCCTTCCTTTATAGTGGGGGGGCTTCTACGCCCTAATTTTGGAGTATTGTTGCGGATAGTGGATCTGGTTTCTAAACCTAGGTCTTTGGACCTTGATGCGGATAGTGGACTTAACGTGGATAGTGGACCTCTGACGTCTGGGTTCGGCAGTAATTTTACCGAAACCCTTTCCCTTTCTTTTCTTACCTCAACCCCTAGGGGGCGACGCGGATAGTATAAATGGTCTCTAAGCCCAATATTTGGTAACGGAATGCGGAGGGTGGTGACGAAACCCTCGCATTTGGATTTTGGCAAAACCGAAGTGCATGTGACAGCAAAATTGTAAATTCTGGTTTTCGCTATTTTGGCCTTTGAAGGGGTGCCACATCTTTGTGTAATTGTTTAGAAGGGTTTAGACCCGCTTTCTGCTCGTGCTATTGCATTCATGGATCTCTGTCACGCAACGAAGTTCTCGGAGTGGGACGAGCGACGGTCTGATGCCTTGCCTTTCACGCCTCTTAACCTGTCAGTCGTCGGACGAGCAGGGAGGCCTGATCGAGAGAGATTTACTTCACCTAACCTGGCCCGAACCACCGGACACCGCGCGAGATCAAAGTCACGAGCGTGTCAGGGATCCATGTCTGTGATCGTTCCGTGACGCCCATTGTGGAAATGTATGAACGGTTACTGGTGGATCTGTGACGGGTATACTTTGTTTCCCCCCCTTCTGGTTTGTCCGGAAGATGGGGCACGGCATGGCTTACGGGCATAAGCACGCTCCTGCTGGGGGGTCGTGTGGGTGTCCACTCACTGACTCTTTTTCTGTTTGCCTTGCTCTGCAAACGGAAAGGAGTCGTCGTCTGCTGGTTGGCCTGTTTTGCATACCCCAAGGGGTTAATATGTGGGCGGGAAATGGTTAATTATGGCTTACTGTATTTGGTGGTATGTGGATTTGGCTGGGTATATTAAAAAATTTTTTTTGGAAGAAACAATGGTTAGTTTAATGCTATTTGGCTGGTCTTGAGTGTTGTAATTTTACTCCACCCACACGGGGGAGTTCCTGTATTGACTACGGTGGTGTTATGGCGCTAGTGGCTAGGCTAGGACTTAGCCCCGCCCTTTAGCATTGGGAAGTGTAGCTGTGGCGCAGCAGGGCGGCGCCATGTTGGTGTGCGGACATTAGAGCTCACATCCGAGTTTCTTCGCCTCAAAACTCGCTTTGTGTAAGTATGGAATGTTCATTTAACTGTCAGAAATGAATATTTGTCAATAACTACCCATATTTCACAGGAATATGGCCAATACACGATGACGACGAGGCCGTGCGGCTTACTGTTATAGTGGGGGGTAAGACCGAAAGTGAAACTTGAATAAAAGTCTAAATGTTTCAATAAAAATGGAAATACTTATTGAGTTTTCATGGTGGAAACACGTTGACTGTGTACTTATGACAAAAATGTGATGCATGCTGGATAAGCTATTTACGGTAAAATACCGCTTTTGCTGTGAACACCGCTCGGGACTTGATCACCCTGGGCTGGGCCAACCTTGCTTACCGTGTCCAGATATAAGTGGCCGAAACACGGGATGACGGCATGGCAGTCTGCTGATGACTAATTGGTGTTCACCTAATACATCGTTTCCGAAAAAATGTTGAATTATGTCAGAGAATGATGAAATAACAATGTTTGGGTATTTTTACTATGTTTCAATATTGGTATTTGTGGTGAAATGGTAAGTATAAAACCAGGTAAACCTCTTAATTGAATGTTTGATCATGTAATTTTGAAAGTTGACAGCCAATCATGGGGTTTTTGGCCTTGTAGAATTCAAAAAACCGTTTTCAGGCTCCTAAATGACCTAATTCTGGCTAGAAAAAAGTAGTGGAATTGACTTTTTAGGGGAAATTGTAATTCCCGATTTGTCCACTGGATGGGGGGCTTTGGCCATTTACCAGTGGACGTGTAATGGTATATAAACCAAGATTGAAATTTAGTGATTTTGGATACATTTGTAGCCTGTGAGAACTGTTTTTTGAGATTTTGGGAATGTTATTGGGGTACATATTAGTGGAAATTACGTTTTCTGTCATTTCGACTTTTCAATACCTGGTTTTGATTAAATATTGGGGATGTTGCTATTTGGAGTTTAACGCGGATAGTGGTTTTAACGTGGATAGTGGACCTCTGGCGTCTGGGTTCGGCAGTAATTATACCGAAACCCTTACCCCTTCCTTTATAGGGGGGGCTTCTACGCCCTAATTTTGGAGTATTGTTGCGGATAGTGGGTCTGGCTTCTAATCCCAGGTCTTTGAACTTTGATGCGGATAGTGGGCTTAACGTGGATAGTGGACTTCTGACGTCTGGGTTCGGCAGTAATTATACCGAAACCCTTACCCCTTCCTTTTTAAGGGGGCTTCTACGCCCTAATTTTGGAGTATTGTTGCGGATAGTGGATCTGGTTTCTAAACCCAGGTCTTTGGACCTTGATGCGGATAGTGGGCTTAACGTGGATAGTGGACTTCTGGCGTCTGGGTTCGGCAGCAATTATACCGAAACCCTTACCCCTTCCTTTATAGTGGGGGGGCTTCTACGCCCTAATTTTGGAGTATTGTTGCGGATAGTGGATCTGGTTTCTAAACCTAGGTCTTTGGACCTTGATGCGGATAGTGGACTTAACGTGGATAGTGGACCTCTGACGTCTGGGTTCGGCAGTAATTTTACCGAAACCCTTTCCCTTTCTTTTCTTACCTCAACCCCTAGGGGGCGACGCGGATAGTATAAATGGTCTCTAAGCCCAATATTTGGTAACGGAATGCGGAGGGTGGTGACGAAACCCTCGCATTTGGATTTTGGCAAAACCGAAGTGCATGTGACAGCAAAATTGTAAATTCTGGTTTTCGCTATTTTGGCCTTTGAAGGGGTGCCACATCTTTGTGTAATTGTTTAGAAGGGTTTAGACCCGCTTTCTGCTCGTGCTATTGCATTCATGGATCTCTGTCACGCAACGAAGTTCTCGGAGTGGGACGAGCGACGGTCTGATGCCTTGCCTTTCACGCCTCTTAACCTGTCAGTCGTCGGACGAGCAGGGAGGCCTGATCGAGAGAGATTTACTTCACCTAACCTGGCCCGAACCACCGGACACCGCGCGAGATCAAAGTCACGAGCGTGTCAGGGATCCATGTCTGTGATCGTTCCGTGACGCCCATTGTGGAAATGTATGAACGGTTACTGGTGGATCTGTGACGGGTATACTTTGTTTCCCCCCCTTCTGGTTTGTCCGGAAGATGGGGCACGGCATGGCTTACGGGCATAAGCACGCTCCTGCTGGGGGGTCGTGTGGGTGTCCACTCACTGACTCTTTTTCTGTTTGCCTTGCTCTGCAAACGGAAAGGAGTCGTCGTCTGCTGGTTGGCCTGTTTTGCATACCCCAAGGGGTTAATATGTGGGCGGGAAATGGTTAATTATGGCTTACTGTCTGTATTTGGTGGTATGTGGATTTGGCTGGGTATATTAAAAAATTTTTTTTGGAAGAAACAATGGTTAGTTTAATGCTATTTGGCTGGT